>NC_012871.2:77147937-77447937 GCF_000003195.3 Sorghum bicolor
GTTTGCAGCTATATTCCATTCTTTTATCAAAGGGAAATTTGACTAAATAATATGCAAGAAATACCTTAACCAATGAAGCAATTGTTTTTGTGGAAACTTCTTCATTAAGGCTTGCTCCTGGATTGTTAATAAGAATCCGTTAACTTATATCAACTGATAGCTGCATATCAAATATCTGCTGAGACTGAAATTACCATCATTCACCACCCAAACTGGGGAAGCACCAAGGTCTTCAGCCAACTATAATCAAGGAAAGTCAGTATCAAGTACATTTGGATTTGATAAATTTTAGTTCAGTATCAAATAGGAGTATACCTGAAGGAACTCAAAAAATCCAAGTCCATCATCAGTCCAGTATCCCCAGGCATCATTAAAGTGACCAGGTCTTTCCTCCCATGGCCCAACAGTCTCACTCCACCGAAATGCATTTCGTAGATAATTTCCCATGGCATAGTTGCCGCCTAAAACATGGCAGGTACAGAATCTTACGCATACCTTCGCAATAAATATGGTGTTTAACTTGATTCCAGTATAATGTAAGAATAATGAAAGATAATAAACCTGGAAACTTGAGAAACTGAGGCTTGAGATTGGCCAACATAGAAGCAAGATCTTTCCGAAAACCATGCCCCTAAAAGACATGTGGTAATGAGTAAAAGTCAGAGTCAGACCATCCCTGGACAACTAGATTTGAGTAAAATAAGCATTCACTGTATAGTTGGACAAGCAGCAATTAATTAATAAATATTTTAATCCAGCTGGTCAGAAATAAGTGCCACTAGAAAATAGAGAAAATAAAAGCAGAAATGAATGCTAGTAGTATACCATGTAAGTGTCCATTGGCATAACTGATACTTGATCAAGCCAAACTACCCCACTTTTACTTGTTGTAAGTTGAAGCCTTGAGTTGGTGTTATTTTGGTTGGATCTCAAATGAAATTCTATCTTTGTCCATTTTGCAAAGGTTTTCTTGCTACCTCTGAAAGTGAAACGAAAAATCATGTAAACATTACATGATAATATAATGCACCCATTGATGATAACATTAACAGCAGAAAACATTACGTGATGGTGTGAGCAGCAAGTTTTTGTAGACCATCGGAGCTTGTCAAGGAAACAGTCAAGGACACTGTGTCTGATGACCTAATATGCAGGCTCACCTTATAAACCTTTCCTTTTTCAATGTTCTGGGAAAGAGAAATGACACACATCAGACAGAGCAAGGTAGAAAACAGTCATGGAATTTCTTAGGACAGGAAAACAACACATCAGCTCCAACGTGCACATTTGTTCCAAAAACAAAATCATGAATACATGGAAATATCATACCATGCCCCAGTAACCAGGATTATAGACCCCAACACCTCCTGACGGGCAGGCATTAGTTTTCTTAGAAGCACAAAGAACTTCCATCCGAAGTGCAACCGGGTTACGTTCAAAGCATGATGTCCGATCAGTTCCAACAATGATACTTGATTCATCCCCAATGATCAGCCATGGATCAATATTGGAAGGTGTATTAGGCCCACCGGCCTCGAATCCTGGAGATAACTTTGTGAGAGTTACACGAATTAAGCAAAACAAAGGGAGAAGTGAAGAATTAAGTAACAGGTACAAGTCTCCAAGCAAGTAAGAGCTTCTTTCTTCACTACCTCTGTTGCTTACAAGCTCTGCCCACAACCCACCAGCTCCAGCATGGTTGATCTCCTACAGGTACAACCAAAAACTTATCTGAATTACCATCTTTTCTCAGGATAACCATCAGAGCATAAAAATAAAAATAAAAACTGGTTTCAGAATTTGAACTGTTGATGTGCCACCAGATGAACTGCAGCTGATAACTGATAGTACAATTGTAACCTGATTCACACCTCGAAAAAGATACCAAACATCTTATCAGGGATCTTCCTAGCATTCTGTGGCGAGGCATTCACACTCAGCTGACCATTTGAGTTCTGCCCCTCCGCACACCGAGAAGACAATGCCCAGCACAGGGCGCACACAACAACTAGTGCACGGAGCAAGGAAGCGCCATTGGCTCTCTGCACGCCCATTGTGTAAGCTATGAGCGAAGCCACAGCTCAAACACAAAGAGGCGTCACATATATATGTACACACACGCTACTACATTACGGAACCAACAATTTGCACAAAAAGGAGTTGCACGAGTGGAAGCAAAGCTAGCCAAGAAGAAGAAGAAGAAGAAGATGATGATGCGAAAGGAAGATAGGAACGGACAGGGACGTCATCAGCATTCTGTTTGAAGCTTTACTTCTCCGTTCACTCCCGCACCACATCGCGGGGAAGCAACCATGTGCAATCATTTTTCAATTACTCGATCAATCGCACGAATAGATATATACATTCAGAAAAAAAAAACACTATGACCACCACACCAATGTCGCGGTGAAGCAAAGCTGAGACTTTTTTACCACTACTAGGGTTGCGGTGGTTCACCAATATCGTGGAGCTAGGAGGAGACGGCGCCAGTGGGGGTCGGCCACGAGGTATCTAGGGCTCCGCCGTCCCCGCATGGAGGTCGCTGTCTGCGGCGGCCGCCCCAGCCCCCGCCCCGCCGCGGCGTCACTCGCTTCACGACTCGGGATGGTGGCGCTCATTCCGCAACTGCTAGCCTGCTACTGTGCCGCGGCCGCGGGTGCCGGTTGCTTCACTTCTGATAGAACGATTTTTTTTTAAAAAAAAACTTTTCTTAATACTATTTCTAAGAATAACATAGTTATTATTTTTAAAATCAAACGTGTTTGGCGGCCAAATCACGCTGACGCGTCATGCATAGTGACACGGCTGATCTGCCACCAAGGCCAATAAGCTAATTTGCTGATGCGGCAACTTAGAGCAAGGTCAAGACACATCAGCTACACGACAACGTCGCCGAGGACAATGGCGATGCCCTTCCTGTCGAACTCGCGCACTGCTTGTGTAGGCCTTGTTTAGTCTAAAAAAATTTTGCAAAATTTTTCAGATTCTCGATCATATCGAATCTTTAGACGCATACATGGAGTATTAAATATAGATGAAAATAAAAACTAATTGCACAGTTTGGTCAAAATTGACGAGACGAATTTTTTGAGCCTAGTTAGTCTATGATTGGACAATTTTTGTCAAATACAAACGAAAATGCTACAGTGTCGATTTTGCAAAAATTTTTGGAACTAAACAAGGCCCTAGTCCTCTAGCACCCCTGTTTCCCTGCCCAAAATTTTTTCATCCATCCCATCGAATCTTTGGACACATGCATGGAACATTAAATGTACATAAAAAAATAAACTAATTACACAGTTTGGTTGAAAATCGCGAGACGAATCTTTTAAGCCTAGTTACTCTATAATTAGCCTTAGGTGCTACAGTAACCCGCATGTGCTAATAACAGATTAATTATACTTAATAGATTTGTCTTTCAGTTTCCTGACGAGTTATGTAATTTGTTTTTTTATTAATATCTAAAAACTCCTCCCGACATCCTTCCGACACATCCAATGTGACACCCAAAAAATTTTCATCTCTAATAACAGGCCCTAAATAGAACTCGATGAAGAAGTATCACAGGAAAGAGGAGAACCGAAAAAGTGGTGGCGGGCTCCATAACCATGAGGAATCGCGTGCATAGAGCATTAAATATAGATAAAAATAAAAATTAATTGCATAATTTATCTGTAAATCGCGAGACGAATTTTTTAAGCCTAGTTACTCTATAATTGAACAATGTTTATCAAATAAAAACAAAAGTGCTACGGTGTCAAAATCTAAAAACTTTTTAGATCTAGACAAGGCCATAGGGTGTGTTTAGTTCCCATAGTAGAATATAAAATAAGAAATATCAACTATTTTAAAATGATGAAATACAAAATACCAAAAAAAATTAGATTATATTTAATTCTATCCAACATATAGACCGAAACACACCCAAAAATGATACAGGCCGAGAGCGCGTGACAATTGCGAGAATCGAGATACTACCAGAGAAGTCCATCGCAAGCTTCTTCTGAAGCTGAAAACGGCAGCATAGCAAAAGCAAAGCGCAGAAAGTTCACAAGAAATATATATCCGTATAGAAACCCAGAGAACTGTAAGAAGCCGAACAATAAAATAAGGGGTTCTTGAGATTAAGATAATCTAGAGTGCAGGCGCACAATTGGCACATACAGACTTGTACAGAAGGCCACGGTGCCACCAGTGTTCTGGATAGAATAATGCACTGACCATACAAAAACATATGGCCACGGATCGACGGTACTGCAACAACATTACATCAAGGCAATAACAGCGTGTCGCCCTGTATCCTTACAAGATGCCCCCACCCCCCTCCAAAATACCACATAAGCAGGCTGGCAGCACATACAAAATAACAAAATACTGCACTGTTTGATTCATTTGCAAGGTTGTTCCTGCATATTCGAGCAGCATCCCTGCTCAATCCCTGATCGTTGTGGCATAGATTTGCTCAATCCCTGATCGTTGTGGCATAGATTTGGTACCTTTTGCTGCCCCAGCGATCGTTTTTGTCCCGATAGTATGATATCAAGCAACACCATATCCAAGGTGGATTCCTGGTCAAGAGGGCAACTTCCTCGTCCTCTGATTCTGGCATGCCCAGTAGCTTGTTCATCTTTTTTATAACCACTTCTTCTGTCAGACAACCACCAAAGAATTTGACCTGCCAAGGATTTAGATGAAGACATGATCACCTAATTCCGCATCCATAACTATTTTACCACCAAAACTGATTTTTTTTTCACTAGTGATGACTGTGGACATCTGGGATGGTCTGTACGCAAGGAAATCAAGCATAAAGGTTATTTAGTAACATATTACCACATTATCCTTATAGACATGCGCATGAATTCTCGCTGTAGGATCCTCAAGAGTCAACCGAATATATTTACGAGTCGAAAGCAAACGGAGTTCACTAGCTCGACAGGGATATGCTGCCACAACACGGACCAAGGTTTTCAATTTGTGTGTCACCTACCACAAAAGAAAAAGGAGATATTGAAGCTGGTTAGCTTTAGAGTCAAGAGTTCAGAACACTCATGGTTCTGTGTTACTAACTAGGGAAGCAAAATATATAGTTTTCTCATGAAATGGGAGAGATAAATCACTGGGATACAACTGAAAGTAAACATGCTCGCATGTTCTCAGGGGTGTTGGATAATATTAGACCAAATCGAAAACAGAAATAAAACTAATAAATAACTGGAGAAAAATGGGAAATAAGTAATACCTCATGATGAGTTAAAGACTCCATTAATGTTGAGTAGCCTGCTTTCTCATATTCTACATCTGACAGAATTGATAACAAATTGTCATGAGGCAGGCCTTTGTGGGCAACCGATGGCAGCAAAAATGCATTACAACTATATGCAGCGGTTCGTCAATACAATACATGTAAACAAGCACTATGACAAGATCATCATGTGCTTCATTTAGATCTCTATTTATACATACCGCACGAGAAAAATATTGAGGTTTGTTTTTATGCACAACAACCTTCATATGCAAATAGAACAGATGAATGTTATAGTATACACTTGTTCAGGTAACAATGAAGATAAGGCCTAATGAACAAATTTAAATATTGCTATTTTAATTAATCAGTTAAATGCTGAATCCGAAGCTAAATTCATGATCTGAACGATGAAACAGAATATGGTCATCAGTGATTCAGAGGAGCAATGCAAACTATCAGACTAGGCTCTATACCAGCAATATTAGAGGGGAAGCTTGCCATCGGCTGGCGGTGAACTTTGTTGGTGTTGCGGCTGTCATACATCCTGTAGGTGTTCATGTAACTGGTAAAGTTTACTTATATATAGTAATGTCCAAAGAACATTAAAATTCATCAGAAAAGAAGATTACTTCAGACAATCAACAACGCTACCATCTTCATGAGATAAAAGGCGAACTCTACTACACTTCAAGAAAACGCCTTTCCAAATGCCAAACTCTTGCTTGCAAGTAATGTTGCAGAACCTGGCCCAATAAATACCCTTTTGCATGTGTAGTACTTTATTGACAGACCTGTCTGAAAAAATCCTCAGAACAGTTCCGACACATGGCATTGTGCATAAAACCTCCCTGGGTAGAGGTAGTCCTTCAAGCACAAGGGGTGATTCAACTGCCTCAGCATCCGAACTATACGTTCACCAATCAATAGCAGAGAGGTGCACAAAAAAAAAGGTAAATTAAGTGAAAATAAGACATGACTGACGTCAGCAAATGTTTTTCTAAGATAAAACTATTTTTTTTTCATTGACTATGCTTAAGTTCATTGCACCATATAAGAATAACCAAATAAAGATTAAAAGCTGCAACAATATTTCAAAAAAAACTAGAGCGCCATCACTATTGCAAAGATTTTTTTCTAAGTTATTGCTGAAAAATTAGAAACAATAAATAAACATAGACAAACCTACAATCCTACATTGCCTGAAACTCAGTTGCAGGGGTATCAGTTCCATCCCAAACATAAAATATCCATTTGCCGCTATTTTCACGGACATGCAAAACCTAAAAGAAGGAAGAGAGAATTCTTGGAGCATTCCCTGTACCAAAATAAGTCTTGAGTTTCAATATGAATGAATAAAGAACTAACCTTGCATACTAGATCAAAAGTAGAACCAGACTTTAAACTCCTTAACTGCAATTCAAGATCTTTCAGGCCTGCGGTGCAAAGTAGTTAGATAGCAAAAGATGTTAGAAAAGTTGCTAGTAAAGCATTGTTAGGAAGGTACTAGTTAAGTATTTCATGAATCTCTGCAAGGAGCCAAGGAAACAAAGATAGACACAGAATACATGCTATAGTAAAAGGTATATATCCTAAAGAAACAGAATATCATATATCAACCACTTATCGGGAGAGCAGGTAGTTAAAAAGTAATATGAAGCTGACAATCTAACAAAATAGGAACAATTCTAGACAAAAAAATTCAAACTTTTGTTGTGTTTGATTGAAAGGCAGCAGAGACCGACCTTAACTAAGGGCTAAAATGAGATAATGCAAGTTCTGTTGTACTCATAATTTATAAAATACGTTACTTTGGGTAACAACAGTTCATAAATAGAATGGCTACAGTATACTATTTGATCCTACATATAAATATAATATCGATTATTAGTCACCTAGAGGATTATTTGGTAACCACGTTCTCATCTGAGTTAAAAGTTCTCTGTCACGTTTGCAGCCATGATATTTCATAGAAGTCTGATATGGGCTGCACTCAGCAGATCCTTTGCCTTCAAACAGCGCGAATGAAGAAAACTTTTTGTCAAATGTAAGAAAGAACTCCCCATGATGATGCTTTACCTGCAGATCAAAGTAGGCATGAACAGTTGTAAAAAAAAAAATAGGCATGAACTAGGTGCTGCCAAATGTGTCACTAAAATTTCAAAACTGATGAGAAAATAAAATAGGCTTAAACAACAACAACATCATCAACACATACAAAAAGGTATGCGGAAATTAGCCAGTGACAAATGGCATAATTAGATAGAGTTTTATGCTGTACCACGACGTTATGGAGCCTGATCACATCTCCACTTGACTTAACACAGGGCAATAGGGCAGTGTTTTCAGCAAAAAATGTTGCAGATATTCCATCCTTGCGTGATTCATCCACAATCCTCAAAGTAAC
Source organism: Sorghum bicolor (assembly GCF_000003195.3). Classification (NCBI taxonomy): domain Eukaryota; kingdom Viridiplantae; phylum Streptophyta; class Magnoliopsida; order Poales; family Poaceae; genus Sorghum; species Sorghum bicolor. Next base: position 77,155,590 of record NC_012871.2, read on the forward strand.
AGTGAAATCTGCAAAAACTTAGACATGACCAAGGGTTCTAGCATTGATTTGAGGATCAAAAGTGAGACTTAGCAATGAACACGACAACAGAAGGTCCCTCTCAATGCATAATGCTTCATATAAAAAGTGGTATGCATGTGCCCCATCACAATAAGTAAGCAGCAATTGAGCAGAGAAGTAATCCTAATCAATACTCACCATTCCCTGCTCAAACAAACCCCCCCTAGGTGAACACTTTGTGAATCAGACTGAAGAATAACTGAAGAAGGAAGCATACATACTGCAACACCTTAAGCACAAAACGCCAATTCTCATCCTGCTAAGATCCGGACTCAACCCTAAGATGAGGCGACGGCGGATACGAGGAAGGAGATGAGGGGAGGGGTTGAGAGAGTGAGGCTCACCCGTGCCAAGGCTGTGGACAGCGGCGCCGATCTCGGCGACGACGGCGAAGAGGCAGACCTGGACGCCGGGAACCTTGAGGGTGTCGGCGATAGGCAGGTACGTGTACTGAGGATCCCAGGCCGCCGCCTTGAGCAGCCTCTTCCATACCTCGCGCGGCCTCTTCCGCTCCCTCGCTGATGCCTCCTCCATAGCCTGGGTGTGATGAGTGACAGTGACTGTAGCGTGCTGCAAGCAACCCACCCTAGCCCTAGGCCTAGGCAGTTCAAATCGACCTGTTCACACCTCCGGATAAAAGGAATCCCAACAGTTTTATTTGTGATTTGATTGCAAAAAAGTGGTTTTGAGTTAAGGTGCCGTTTGGATTGCAACTGCTTGGAATGAAGGAAAAAACGTAGGAAAAATAGAGATTTCAGTTCCATAGGAAAGCAACGGAGATTTTTTTTTTTTTTTGACAACAAAGCAACGGAGATGATGCGTTTTAGACCAGAGGTTTGCATCCGAAAAGTTTTGCACATGTATAACTATAGCAATAGTATTTAATTATAAACTAATTAGACTCTAAAGATTCATCTCGCAAACTATATATAAACTGTGCAGTTATTTATTTTGTATCTATATTTAATTCTCTTCCTATATATCAAATATTTTGATGGGATAGGATAAAATGTTTTTAGGTGAAAACTAAACAAGGCTTTGCAGAAAAGACTTTCCATGAGAAAGGGTATAGAGACTAAGAAAATAACAGAGCTATGGGATTTATTTGAGAATCCCTAAAAAAAATATAAATTGTTTGGACGAGAATTTAGGATGTGGGATTTATTTTTCTATCTGGAGGATCCAAATAAAATAGGGAACTACAATTTGTTGTGGAGGAAAATGAGAGAAGAGAACATCAAGCCGTTTTGTGAAACAACCGTCACATGAGCTAAAATTTAAGATTATATAAAATGACTATTGTACTATTATACGAGTTGTTGTCATGCAATTCATAACTTTATTTTTATTCTATGCATAAATTAAGAAACTATGACTATGAGTTACTACGAAGCAACTTAAAGACAATAATTTAACATATATCTGTTAAGTTGTCTTAAATTACATGACAAGGCAACATCAATATAGGGAGTGTTTGAGACTGCTCCACTCTAGTTTTTGCAGCTTTGCTCTACGAACTCCACCATGGAGCAGCTCTACCGTGGAGTTTATGGAGCAAGAGGTACTATTTGGCACGCAGCTCTGCTCCAGCTCTAGGAATGAGTTATTTTCATGCAAATGGTCCATTATGCCCCTGATCGAAATTGCTCTTGATATTATCAAATGATGAAACATTAACAGAAGTCATAATTAAAATACAAATAATTAATAGGGGCGGCGCGCACACGAAGAAATGCGATCGCGGAGTCGTGAGGGGTAGCGTTTACAAGAACTAATTCGTGATTAATGAGTGGCAAGATGAATAATTACCTCACAACTCTATATGAGAGTACCAAACTCCAAAAACTAAAGTACCCAAGGAAAAACATGAAGCTGACCTCTAGCTCTATCTTTTTTGCGGAGCAGAGTTCATGGAGCTAGACGTGTTTGGTAATGCAGAGCTGGAGTAGAGAAACTAGAGCGGAACAATCCTAAACACCCTATAGTTGCCCCCATAGTAGCATTTTTTATTTAAAGCTCGGGTAGGACAGGGATGTCTGGCTGACCTAGCCATAAATCCCATGAGGTCACTGTTTGGATGATGTCCTAGCATGGGGTGTCTTGCCCAGGTAGGTGCATCCATCCCACAGTCGCTCGAAAATCGAGCCATGTCTAGCCTACGCAAAGGTTTGGTTGGAGCATGCGTTGAATTTTGGAGGCTTGAAGTTGCGATAGATGTCTAGCCAAGTTCTCTGCCAATTAATAGGGCTCCAGCCAAACCACCTTTTGATTTTAGAGGTCCGAAGTTAAAATTGTTGCATGAACTGAAAGTTGACTAGGAGGCCTCCAAACAAATAGATGTCTGGGTTGTAGCTCCTAATAGACAAAGGTTGCCGGAGACCAACCAAACAACCCCTAGGATGGGTGACTATTTAGGCTTTGTTTAGATCCATTTTTTTTAGATTTGGACATTGTAGCAATTTCGTTTGTATTTGACAATTATTATCCAACTATAGATTAACTAGGCTCAAAAGATCCGTCTCGCAAAAACTTCATGCATGTGCCGCAAGATTTGATGTGATGAAAAATCTTGAATTTTTTTTTTTTTTGGATTTTGAGTGGAACTAAACAAGGCCTTAGTTCTAAAAACAAACGATAGGATAGGATAGGGAGAATTCCCCTCCACCCAGTGCAAAGACATGGATGGAGTAGAGTGGGTTGATACCAATAGTGGAATATTCGACAAAGATTCAAAGCAAGCATATCCCTGCAAAATGAGAGAATAGACTGATCCCTAATTAACACGACATCTTTTGTCTTTGGGTAGCCGCGGGCGGAGCATTGGTGTTGTTGCATAGGGTGACATGGGGAGGCCTTGTTAGCTAGAGAACTCAAGAGTGGTGGAGATAGGGCTATTGCTCGGAGCGATGACAATAACCCAAGTCACCCAATCTAGGGTGTGTAGCCAAGTCTTTGGCAAACGATGTCAATTGTGTGGCGTAAACAGTCTCGGGAGCGAGGGATGAAAGTGGATGATAGAGTGGCCATATGGGCAGGTGACACATGATTGGTGGAAGGGCGAAGGCGGGAAGTACGAGGGCTCGATCCTCCCTCACTCCTCCCGACTAGACCGGCCTCCCGGCCAAATCTGCGCCACTGGTCTCTTGGTCACATCTCCAAAAACTTGATATAGTTTACTTACTAAACTAATAGACTTAGCAAGTTAACAAAAAATATTGAAGTTATGTTCTTATTCAATAGTCTACTATAATGATGTTCTAAAAGATTTTGTATAAGAGCATCTCTAAGAGACTCTTCATATCCTTCCTAAATGTTAGGAATAAAGATTTTGGTACGAAACTATCGTCCAACAGTTTTTCTAAATGGTTATCCAAATATAGACGAAAATGACTCTCTAGAGTTCGCATGAGTTATAGAAAAACTGTTGGAGAGATAAAAGATATACAAAGTGATTTTTATATAAATGACTCTCCAAATGATGATTTGGAAAGTGAGATTTTGAAAGACTCTTGAAGATGCTCTAAGGAACCCAAAACTATTTCTAACTAACCACACTCTTTTTTATTTCTCTAGAACCATTTATTTTATTAATTTATTTACTCATATATCTACTTACGAGTTGAAGAGGATGTTTGATATTTTTTTTATTTTTAGTTAATAAGGAGCCCTTTTATTGAACCGTTGGAGGATCCTTCTTTTTCTAAAAAAAAAAATCAAATACTTCGGATTGCTCCTGTTTAGATTAGATGCAAAATATTATTGGAGTATTAGAGAAATACTTTGGTTTTTATTAGAATCTGCCGGATATCTAATTCATTAATATTTATAGCTTCTAAAACCATAATTTTGCCAAAAGTACAATCTTTTTAATGTTCTAACAACTGTCCTCATAACTATTTTTTCTAAATCATTTTTTGATCTCTTCAATTTATAACACTACAGTTTTATAGTTCTCGAAAACTACATCACCCAACCAGATAATAATTTAGTAAAGCAGCCAGTGTTCATTACCGCAACAACAGCAAAAGAATATAAAATCATGTTCAGGTAAAGTAGTCTGGTCAACAAGGAATAGGAAAAATAGAAGAGTTTGCGTGCACGTCCGGGTGCTGGAACGCTGACTGAACAAAAGGTACTCTGGATGCATTGTTTATTTCGGTCAGTTCTATCCAATCGAGTCATCAGACAGACCAAAACCCTCCTAATTCACCCACGTGTATCCATGGTGTCCGATTAAGAACACTAAGAGCAGCATTTGCAACAAAATTATGACAGTCGTATAGAAAGCGATGGTCGCTGCATGCTACAATGTGAATAGTCGTATAGCAAAAGGTCGTCGCTGCTGACAACAGATGATCAATTCACAGCAATAATCTCAATCTTTTTGAACGCAATACAGCAATAATCTCAGTCTGCACAGAAAAGGGAATATTAATAAACCTCTGTCTATGATCCTAGCTACATACAACAATCTGTCTCTCCTCTATACAACAATCAGCTACAGTATTTAGCTCTTGGGCTTGGCGTGGGGGCGTCCTGGTGGTGGCCGGTGCACCGGCGGCGGCGTGGACGAGGTGTAGGAGGAGGACTTGTGGCTGTTGTGCAGCAGCAGCTGCTCGAGCTCCGGCAGGACGGCGTCGGCCATGGCGGGGCGGTTCTTGGGGTCGTTCTGGAGGCATCGCAGCGCGAGCGCGGCCACCTCCTGCGCCTGCTTCTTGGGGTACTGCCCGCCCAGCCTGGTGTCCATGATCCGGATCACCTTCCGGCGATCCCCGAGCTGCGGGTACGCCCAGTCCACCAGCGTCCCGCCGCGGGCGTCGTCCACGGCACGCCGCCCCGTCATGAGCTCCAGCAGCACGACGCCGAAGCTGTACACGTCGCTCTTGGTCGACAGGTGGCCCGTGGCGATGTACTCCGGCGCGGCGTAGCCCCGGGTCCCGACGACGCGCGTGGAGACGTGGCTCTTGTCCCCCGTGGGCCCGTTCCTGGCCAGCCCGAAGTCCGACAGCTTGGCCCGGTAGTCGGAGTCGAGGAGGACGTTGGAGGACTTGAGGTCGCGGAAGATGACGGGGCTGTCGTCGCGCGCGTGCAGGAAGGTGAGGCCGCGCGCGACGTCGACGGCGATGGAGACGCGCATGGGCCACGACAGCGGCTGCGTGGCGCGGCGGAAGAGGTGGTTCTCCAGGCTGCCGCGGAGCATGTACTCGTACACCAGCAGCTTGTTGGCGCCGGAGTCGGAGCAGTAGCCGACGAGGGTGACGAGGTTGGCGTGGTGGAGCTGGCCCAGGTAGGTGACCTCGGCCAGCCACTCCCGGTGGCCCTGGAAGCTCTCCTCCTTGAGCTTCTTGATGGCCACCATCCGGCCGACGCCCGGCCTGGTCGGCGCCAGCGTCGCCTCGTCGATCCAGCCCTTGTACACGCACCCGAACCCGCCCTCGCCCAGGTACGACGTCGACCCGAAGTTCTTGGTCGCCGCCCGGAGCTCGCTCATGCTGAACGACTTGAGCCCGGCCCCGGCCCCGGTCGCCGCCTGCACCTGCACCTGCACGTCGGAGCCCGCTAGCTGGCCGGACAAGGCCGACGAGCTGCCGATGCTGCGGCGCGACGCTAGCTTGGAGCCTGCTGTCGCCGTCGAGTTGTTACTGTTGTTGGACGCGGTGCTCCTGCTTGTGACCTCTGAATCAAATCGACCATCAGGATTACAGTCAGGAACTTACTAGAGTAGAGGATCACCAAGATCCAACACAGTTGCTTGCATCATCTCTCCACCCCGATGGATTCAGAGGATGAAAAACATGAGAAATTAGGCGAAGAAATTGTTTGCGACTTACTTGATTCAAATGGAGTGGAGGCATTGGCACACTTTGCAGAGCCTGTGCAGCAGTTCCCCATTATATCCTGATGATGATGATGATAACACTAGTTGCTACAATTTCCTCCTTTCTGTACTTGTCAGTGCTCCTCTAAATAGATCAGAATCAGATCAACGAAACGACCACCACCAGCAGCAGCTAGCTGATGTAATGAACTCCAAATGGAGCACTAGGATGTGAAAAGGAGGGAGTGGAGTGGAAGAATATAAGGCAGGCAGGCGAGGTGCATCGAAGTCCAGTCAAGGGTGGGGAGGGGGATGCTGACGGTTTGACTGACCTGATTTGCAGCTGCATTGCATGGAGATGGAGATGGAGATGGAGATGGAGATGGAGGCTTCCCATCCGGCTCGTTAGTCAAGCAAAGCAAGCACACAAAGCCTAATTCCCTGCCACCACTTTACTTACTTACAGCTTCCAAGATACTTCTCCCAGATATTAATTAACCACCATAAACACGCCCATGGAAAGGAAGCATTTGACAGAGCTTCAACTTTTGCAGTAGCAAACCAGGGAGGGAGGGGCAGGTTGTTTCTCTGATGGGAACACCTTTGAAAGGACAAACAGAACTTTGTCCCAGCACGTCTGATTCGGTCTTCAGCAAGTATTTTTTTTTTTTTTTTGATGAGCTAGTACTAGAAAGGACGTAAATAAATAAAAAGGAATAAAAATTGCATACAGTGAGCCGCAAGAGTGTGCGTGGTCGCATCATGGAAACTTTCATAAAAGTGCTGTTGGCGCTTTCAAGCTGATGGTAGATGAGAAACTTACGGCGCCTGTAACAAGAGTAATTTAGAACATGGAAGATAAGAAATTTGCCAAATTCAGCGCATATGGTGAATATAAGATGTTGCAACACCGCCTGTTCAGTAATGCACAGCGCGGAGAACATTTGACTGATGATGCTTACGATTCCGCATTCATCTAAATGTTACGTAGACACTAACTCCGTTGAGAGTGTTCATATCATGAGGTGAGGTCAAACAATTCATATTTGGAGTTGGAGATTATATTGGGGCTCTCGTGCGTGCGGCTCACACGTGCATTGTTCGACCAAGTAAAAGTCAAGCTAAGAATTCCAAACAAGATCATATAGGCTAGATTGGAATTTGCAGCCAGTTTTTTTAAAGAAGCAAGGTAGACTTACTGTGGAGCACCTTATCCATGTCGGTCCATAGACCATAGGTGCCAATCTAATGCGCACCGGCTAGTCCTCCCTCCGTTTTTTACATGACATATTAGTTTTGTTTAAGTTGAATATTTGTGTGTTTGATCATCAATTGTTAACTATATAGGTTCACGACATAAGATTTTTTATATATATTTGCTATGATTTTTTTTTCATATTCATATGTTGTGAAATTTGAGGATGAAAATGGAGCGGAAATATTCTGAACCGGCCGTTTTTGTTTTCTATATTATGATTCCGTTTTCTATACTACAAAACCGTTTCAAAATTTTACCAAATATAAAAAAAATATCAATTTCAATTGGTTTCACAACAATTTTTAACTATCTATTACTCCCTCCGTCCACGAAAGAGTCAATTTCTAGAGTTGTCCTAAGTCAAACTTTTTAAACTTTGACCAAATTTCTAGAAAAAAATGCTAAGATTTATAGTATCAAATTAGTATTATTAGATTCATCATAGAATATATTTTCATATAATGTGCATTTTATATTATAGATGTTGTTACTCTTTTCTATAAAATTAGTCAAACTTTAAAAAGTTTGACTGGCACGGATCCTAGGAATTGATTATTTCGTGGACGGAGGGAGTATACTCTTTAATTGCTAAAATATAGAAATATCCCAAATCGACCGCATTCGTTTTCTATATTGTAATTCCGCTTTTGACTGTTTCCGTTTTCATCCTCAAATTTGAAGGTGAGAAGAGACAAATGAAACGAGCACTTCTCTCTCTCTCCACCCCCCCCCCCCCCCAAAAGTCACGTGGCATCTCGATAGACTAAACACCTGGAGTGTTGACCTTATATAGCTAACCTAAGAGCATCTTTGAGAGTCTTCTTTTTCTAACTCTCAACAAAAAACTATTATTTTGAAGATCTTGTAGCTCTAGCAGTTTCCGAAACCCAACCACAATAAGAAAAAAAATCTCATCCCCTCAAATCATAATCTCCCACACCTTAAATAAAGGGGAAGATCTCTCCTCCCTCAATCCATTATTTTTCTCATTAAGAAATAGATTTTTCTCATTCTACTATAGAGAGGACCTTAAAAACCCAAGACACATTGTGTATCTCCTCCGATAACTAGTTTTACGGTTAGAGTTTTCTGATCTGCGCTGAGGGCGTCCCAAACAGTCCTCAAATCACTAGCTGTCCAGAAATTCTATTGGGCACAGAGGAGAACGAGCACCGAATTCTCAGATCGCTAGCTGTCCTGAAGTTCTTTTCTTTTCTTTTCTTTTTTTTTGAGAGAGAGAGAGCACCTGAAATTCTATTGGGCAGAGGAGAACGAGGAAGTCCTCTCTCTCAACCCCTCTGATCTGCCATATCTGCGCTCGCTACTTCTCTTTTTTTATTATTGGTTTTAGCTCTCAAATAGACCGATTTGTTTGTTCCGTTGGGAACGGCCAAGGGGGTAAAGATTAGCCCTTCCCTTTTAGCCCTTACATGGTAGGCTAAAGGGGGTTAAAAATGCTAACTGATGACTTTACTATCTTTCTCTCTCCTTTCTCTTTCACCTTTTAGTCATCTTTTAGTCGTGTAATATCCAAACAGTCCAATGGGCTAAACTTTAGCCCCTTTATTTCAAGGGCTAATCTTTAGCACTGGACTAAATTTTAGTCAAGCGGATACAAACAGGAAGACAATTCCAATTCGTGTAAAGCTATGAGATGCGGGAAAATCTTTCCTTCTGAGATCTAGTTCTGAAATAAGACGGTGTGGATCAATTAAGAAGCACGAGGCAGCTGAATCATTCTGCGCACAAGGGCGACTACAAGTTAATCAAACAATCTAAACTGATTATACCTATTTTTTTACAATTTGGCTCTTTTTTTTAAGATATTTCTCTTTTGGATTTCTGAAAAACTTAAATACAGAATTGGACCCAGAGGGTCGACGCCGTGATGCATGGCGTCGAGGTTACATGTCTCGACGCCGTGGATCACGGCGTCGAGCTCCCTTGCCGAGGCCAGCGTGGCTTCTGACGTGGCAGATAGCTCGACGCCATAGATCACGGCGTCGAGCCTGGAACTACAAACCAGCAGCCGCCCTTCGCTAACCGTGGACGTATTTCATATTTTCTTCTCCCCTCTCGGCTCTTCCTCTCCAAAAACCGAGCACGAACTTTGGATTCAAGATTTCGACCATCGAAAGTTTGATTTGATCCATAAAAATTGAAGAGCCAGATATACTCTTTCATCTCTTAGTTTTTGACACATTGTATATGTGTATCTAATTTAATAAGAATCTACATACCCAACTATATAACTAAATTTGCTAACTATATAACTAAATTTGCTAACTATATAACTATGTTAATAAGAACATACGACATGAAAATACATAATATTTCCTAACTATCGAACTATATAACTATGTTTGGTAACTACATTTATTACAAGTACTACCTATCTAATAACTTAATTGACACCAAAACTATACTAAATAAAAAATTGCTAGATGAATTACCTAACTAAATTATAACACTAATAAAACTAATAACTAACTAAATTATTATTTACTAATAACTAACTAAAAATAAATTTAAAAACAACCTAAATTATAAAAACAATGCCAACTACAAACTAAAAATTTAAAAAATACCTGAAATTTAGGTGTGCTCGTAGGGAGTAGGCTAAACCGCTGCTTCGGGTGGGGGACGGCTGCCCGCCCGCCGGCGGCAGCACGGACCGTGGCACGAGCCACCCACGCCGCGGATGAGGAGGCGCCCCGCTGCCCACCTCCCAGGTCGGCCGCCCACGCCGAGGGGAGAGGCAGTGTGCGGGGCGGTGCACGGCGCCGGTGAAGCGCCCCTGGTAAACCAGGAACTCAAATGTGATACAATACTAGTCCCAGGAGGCTAGTAACACATTTATTACATCAGATAAGTTTCAGCGCAGTAGTCTCGATAAGCGTGGACAATGAAGGCACGCTATAATAATAAGACACCAAAATACAACATAGGTCCAAAGGACCCAGAAACAAACGATATCACAACCGAACATCTGACAAGTCCCAATGCCACAGGCTTAGTTGGGTGCAGACACGACCTTACTCGAACGCCACTTCGGGATCGAAGTCCGGATCTTCCTCTGTTTAATAAAGCAAGGGTGAGTACAAAGTACTCAGCAAATCCAACCTTACCCTACGGAAGGGGATAACAATATATATGCATATGGATAAATCAAGGATGAGGCTTAGTTTTATTTGCATAAAGCTATCTTTTTACACATGCAAGGTTTTACTTCACAAATACTGTTGTAAAAGAACTCTTTTTTCACATATGATAGTATTTCTGAAAATGGGGTTTTGATCACAATTTTAAGTGTTGTTGAACCCTTGTTCCCACAACACAATGGCAATCAACCATTTATTTCTAAAATCACACTCTCTCACATGCTTTCACTCATCCTAACCCATCTAGTTGTTGAAACCAAACCATAACCCGTCCGAGACCGCGGACACGGCTATCCAGATAGATTTACACTCTGCAGAGGTTGTACACTTTTCCCACAAGTAGGATACCATAACTTACACCGTCGTGCAAGCACAGATCCATCAAAGTCATTACCCTCCATAGCTAAGTAATGGCGCTCACCACGGGAACACTAAGGCCACATTTCATGATACCACAATAATTCACAAAGCTCTTTTCATATATTTTCACAATTTCACATACATCACTTAGTGTCCCGTTGCACACCTGCCTCCAGGTGATTGCCATACTAACTAGAGGGATTTAGACTAAGCCTTTCCCATGCAAGGCGAGTGGTTGTACGATAAATGAGTTAGGCAAGATGAATCATCAACTCGGTCCTTAATCGAGACAAGGCGGATATCTTCACGCTTAACCTCGCAAGGTATAAGCCACAACACCAAGGCATCCCAAAAGAGATCCCATCTGCCCCATCTTCATAGTAATCACATCTATTACTTGTTCATTAACCCTTTCACAATACCCACAATTTATTTTCACCACTCACACCTTTTACTTTTAAAATCATTATATTTGGCAAAATATAGCGATGAGTATCCAGGATGAGTAACAAGTCCTAAGCATACTAAATAATAATATTTCTGTCATAGCATATTATTTGTTCCTAGGTTCGAACAAAACAATTACCGGGTAATATCAATTCAAGGATGGCTATTCAACAGGTTTTAACTAAGCAGCAAAAATACTTCGTACATATATCGTACATGCAATATTTAAAACGGCTTCTACGGGTTGTGTTTAAAAATAGGATCAATATGCATCAAAGGGGGTTGGTTGGACTTGCCTCCGTCGGCGTCCTCGGCAAACTCCTGCTGACAGTCCGGGTCCTCGGCATCAAACTCGCGGTACTCGTCTCCAACGTTCTTGTTTTCCGGCTCGTTCACTCCGTCAACTAAAATACGCGACGAACGACACAGACAACAAGCACAGATAAATAATCACATAAATTCAAATGAGCTCCAAAAATCATGAAATTAATATGAGAGGTAGATCATGATTTTAGATGAATTTAGAAAAAAAAATTATTAAAATCAGAGTTAGCATATGGTATTTGTAAAATGGCCGGACTTTAATCATACGAAAAAGGCTAACGATGATTAAGGAATGGATGCTTCACGAGATGATTTTTGGCTGGCAGTGCATGGTGCATGCATGTACTATTTGGAGTTAATGCTTATGGCCCACGCATGCATGGTTAGAGAGAAATTAGCAAAGGTTATTAGAGCTCTTTTGTATGTCATGGTTCTATTCGTGGAGTTCTTGGCAGTGAACCGGTACAGACAAATACAAGGAAAAATACAGGAAAAATACTACAGAAAGACAGAGAAGAGCAAGGAGATGCTCATGAGCTGCTCACCTCGTCTTGCGACGACAGTCGAGCTCGGCTTGTGCGTATGGCCGTATACGGTATACGCGAAGTGAGAGTGAGTGAACGTGCTTCTCGGGTGGTGAGAGTGAGCACCCGAGGCTGGCTTTTTATAGGCCAAAGCGCTCAGCTGCGTGCCATTAAAAATGCTACGTGCCTAATCATCGTGTCCTTGCATGCAGGTGTATGCAAATGGACGGTGGCATGTCCTGCATGCATGCATGAGATATATATTCGCGTAGGTGCACTGCTATGTTTTCTTGCATGTAAGCTTGCTGGTACTCGCTATTATTTGTGCGCGAAAAAAATATAGATGGATTAAATGGAGATACTATAGAGCTCAAATTATTTTATAGTTTTTGAAATATATTTTGAAAATAATTTTTAATGCGAGTGATTTTTGAATGTGAATTTTTGGAATGTTACAGCCGGTGAGGGGCGGGGCGGGGCGGTGCGTGGGGCGGGGCGCCGGTGAGGGGCGGGATGGTGCGCGGGGCAGGGCGGCGCGAGCAGGGAGGGAGGAGGAGCACGGCGACAGGGAGAAGGCAGGCGCGTGATCTGCGAGCACAGAGGGCTTGGCCGTTTTGGAAGAAGAGGGTCAACGCCGTGATCTACAGTGTCGAGCTCGACGCTGTGATCTGTGGCGCCGAGCTCGACGCCATGATATGTGGCGCCGAGGCTATTTTCTACGGCCACGTACCCAGCCACGCAGGCGCCACGTGGATACAAGCTTGGAAGCTCGACACCGTGATCCACGGTGTCGAGACGTGTAACCTCGACGCCATACATCACGGCGTCGACCTCCTAGGTCCAATTCTGCATTTAAGTTTTCTAGGGATCCAAAAGAGAAATTTCTTTAAAAAAAGGGCCAAATTGTAAAAAATTGGGCTGATTATACATGGCAGCTTCGTGCTTGCAGATAAAGTAAAACTCCGTGAACGGCCCTCTCCAGTTATCGCCTGAAGAATTCCAGGAAGTAGCCAAACAGCAGTGGTCAAATCCTGTCAGCCTTGGAAGGCACTGTTGTGTGCCATATGTGCCAATTGCGACGGCTCCTTGGTTAGTGCACCCGTCTTTGTTGTGGTCTGGAAATGTTAATCTCCAAGTATAAAAGTTTTCACATCAAGCTTCGCTGAAGGTCATTCTCAGCTACACTTTGTACAAACAAGATTACCCACAAAACTTCCTGCTGCTTAAGATTTTTGCAGCCTGGCTAGAATTTACATGGTGCAATCCTTGCTGCTTTAGGCAATTGTCACTCTTCGTGTCATCCGTTAGCACTTCCAGCAAGCCCTGTGCATCTGACTTTTTCATGGTCAATAACCTCAGGGATTCACTTAGAAAAGGGAGAAAAGCTTCAGGTCTTGAACAGAAGGGCCTAAAGATGTGGAGAAGGGCTTTGGTATCAACTCTTAGCTGGATGACTCCAGGATCAGAGAAACTTACTTCACCCCATTGTATGCTGCTGTAGATGAAGTAGTCGAGGCCTTCCGCTATACTCCTCCAGAGATCAAGGAAATCCTTGGAATTAAGATATCGCTTCAACTTAGTGGTCCTGTCTGTCAGAACATCTAGACTGGCAACAAAACCAGGAGATACTCCTGCATTTTCTTCATCCAAGGTCTGATCATCTAAGATGGTCTGTCCACTCCATGATCCAATGTTCTGGACATATTCCCAGGACAGATCTTCAAACTCAAGCAGAACCGAAGACAGTATCTGTTCCAGGTAATTGGTCCCTAATTTAACTAAAAAGCTGATTTCATCTGTAAACAGAGATCCATGAGGACCCATATCCAAGAAGGTAGTATCTTCATCCCATTCCCGAAGAACATTCTCGCAGTAACGAGCGGCGTTGATTGCACACGAAGTTTTTGACAAAGACTGATCTTCTAATGCCGTATTCGACAATTGCAATGCTTCGCATCGTTCACGCAAGACAAGAAAAAAGTCATTCAGGAACCTAACTGAAGAGGATCTGTTATACTGGATCTGCATTCCCCTGTTTGGCAGAGCACGGCCTCTTTCAACCATTGACAAAGCAGTTTTGATAACAAATTCACACACCGGAGGAGCTTTGTAGTCTTCTCTTGTAGAGAGAAGAAACTTCATTGAATTTTCCATGTGACCAAGCTGGTCATGCTGACCACTACATGACCAACTTGTCTCATCTTCCATTTCAGATTTCAGCTTATCCTGTGCTGAACTAAGCTCAACATCAGCCCATATCTGAAGCCAATCAGGGTGCTCAGTATATATTGAAAAGACAGATAAGGACCTAGACAGACCTTCAGAAAGAGATGCTATTTTCTGGATTCCTGAATCCGCAAGAAGCTGCATTCTTTTATCAAAAGAAATCATTACGTCATTTAAGTGCATCCAAGAGGAATCTACTTCAGGTTTGCCAACAGTAGCATGATCCTGATAAGAGCAGACAAGTGCTGGGAAAATCTGCCGCTCAAGGTATCCTACAAGCATTTTCACCATTCCAGTTACCCAAGATTCCTTGGCACTTAATCCCACTAGCCTTGCTCGATCAATCAAAGGCTGCAGGACATCATCCACCCCATCCATGAAATCCTTTGTTATCTTGTAAACAAGGGTAAAAATGAACTCTGGCTGTTCAGACCATTTCGCAAAATGATATTCCATCCTTGAAGCAATAGGGTGAACCAATTCATCTATCGCCCAAAGCCCATTGTCGAAGCAAGCAGTCCTATTGAAGTACTTAAAATCTGCCAGGGCAGGAGTCACTTCTGCTGTTTGACACAGGCGCAATTCACGGTTGCCCTGCACATGTTGGAGAGCACACAGTGCTTGGAAGCTTTGAGAGTATCTCTCTTTGTTTTCTTTATTCATCAAGACTAGAGGATTCGGAATTTGGGAGTACTTATCCTTCTCTGTGTCTGATGAAGACAATGAAGGTGGCCAGCCTAGTGATGCTAGTAGAGCCCGATAATCCGTGAGTGCTTGAGGCCTCAAAATGGAAAGAGTTTTGTCCACTCTAGAATCAACAGCCACGACAAGGTTGGTCCACTGCGGCCTACTAGTGCTGATCCGTACTAATTCTCGCTCAATATCCCTCACAGCATCGACAGCGTGGAGGAGCTTCCCTTGCTTCCATTCTGTTTCCTACATTCGACAGAGAATAAGGATGTCATCCTTATTTTGCAAACTAGCTGCTGAGACACATATATCAGCATGACATTTTATCAGCTGCATCTGCAGCAACAGATGAAGTGAAAGAAAGACGAAGGGCCTCACATTTGATTTTCGAAGTATGGATGATAGGTTGAACTTTGGGGCCTGCCTAACGATGGAAAATGCCACATCTTCCAGGTTGCCAACCAAAGCTTCCAACTGTAGAGTAGCTTCTGGAATGTCAGCATAGCAAAGTTACAGAAAGCACTATACATTTCTACACCATACAGAGCTAGAGGTCTCAAAGAAGATATAGTGACAAACAATAGCAGACAACAGAAACCCATCTCGTAGCAAATTGCAAAGGTGAGCAGAGTTTGATGCAGAGGGGGAATGAAATCAAAATCAAACTATGAACTGGTACAGCCAGGAGCAAGTGTTTAAACTACGAGATAATGTCGATGGACTCGGATACAAACTTACTATACTTGTTTATGTGGCCCGAACCTTCATGTGCATAGACCGGTACTGAAACCAACACAGAAGCTTCTACATTCATCACAATCATGAGGACTACATTTCCCAGCACTGTAGGAAGTCAGTGATATGGATATTTTTCAGCGCTGACAAACCCAGTGGACACAAAAAAGGATCACCAGATTATACTGTTGCAGGAAATAAATCACGTATTAATTAAGTTACCAAAAGGCCCATCGCGCAGCAACAATGTAACTATAACGCAGGCTCCAGAACACACTCATATGGCCTAGCTCCGTAAGCATGAGGTAGCAACCAATTTCGTATGTAATCTATAACCAGTCACATTGTATTTGCCCGTGGCACCATGTAAACGTCCACACCACATGAATCGGAGGAAGAGATGCTGACCCGCGTAGAGCCGGATGGTGTCGATCCGTTGGATCTCCCGCACAAGCGCCGGCAGCCCCACCGTCCTGGCCGCCTCGGCGCCGTCGTCCTCCGCTCGGACGCGCACCCCTAGGAAAGAAAGAGGAAACCGAGCCGGATCAGCAGTGGAGTGTGGAGTGTGGAGGGGACGGGCAGCCTCAGCCTCAGCCTCAGCGCCCCCGCGGCACCGGGACTAAAACCCCATCCAGCAGCTAGGGTTCACTACTGTTGAGGGGAGCGAACGTGCGAACGAACCTCGTGACCGGACGCGGAGGAGGTCGGCGCGGGCCTCGGCGGAGCGCGCGAGCCAGGACGCGGCCGCGGCACCGAGGCGCGCCTCGGCGCGGCGGAGCGAGGCGTCGAGCCCGGCGCACTCGCGGCGCAGGAGCTCCGCGAGCGCGGGCGCGGCCGCGAGGTCGTCGGGGGACGCGAAGTGCGCGTCCAGGAAGGCCCGCACACTCGCCGGCGGCGGCCGCAGCCGCGGGGGTGACGGCATGGGATGGGAGCGTTGGGTTGGGAGGCGGGCGAGAGAGAGGGGGAAGGGGGAAGCCAACCAGCCAGAGCCCAGAGCCAGGCCAGCAGTGCGTGAGGGAGGGAGGTGTGGTGTGGCTTGCCTGTGCGTCCCGGCGTGGGTGGGAGTGGGACCGGACGGGAAAGGCGACAACGTGCGTGCGTGGCCGAATCCTGGGTCTGTCTGTCTGTCTGTCTGTCGCGTGGGACCCGCCGGCGCGGGGCCGATGTGAACTCTTTTTTTTTTGAAAAAAAAAGGAGCTGATCTGAACTGATCGCAGGGATGGGAGATGAACGGCTGCAAAAAAAAAACATTTTCCATTTTCTGTGGTGATGGAAATGGGACCCGTTCGGCCTTATTTAATTGGTGAAAAAATTTAGATTTAACTATTGTAGTATTTTTGTTTGTATTTGATAATTATTGTCAAAACATGGTCTAACAATGCGCAAAAAAATCGTCTCGCAAATTACAGATAAATTATACAATTATTTATTTATTTTATTTATATTTAATGTTTTTATAAAGCGTTTAAAGATTTGATGTGATGAAGAATCTTTGAAAAATGAAAACTAAACAGTGTTGAGGTGATGCATGAAAATGCAGCTGCTGACATGACAAGCACAATTGTGCTCCTTCAATCTCTGGCTGTATCGATTTTTTTTTTTTTATTTTTAACCTAAATTTAAAACAAATTTCAATTTTGACCTGGTTACGATTTTTTTTTTCAAAACTAGGTCGTTTGGCTCCGCCACCATGCATGGCGGGGCAAATTCACAGCACCCCGCCATGCATGGTGGCGGGGTAGGGTGTCCACGTGGCCGCTGGCTGGCGAGTGGTGCTGACGTGGACCCTGCCTTCCATCATGGCGGGTTAGAGGCAACCTGCCGTGAATCATGGCGGGATGCTGTGAATTTGCCCCGTCATGCATGGTGGCAGGGCCAAACGGTCTAGTTTTAGAAAAACTTTTCAAACAGGGTCAAATTTAGAATTTGTTTCAAATTTGGGCTAAAAATAAAAAAATCGCTGTGTCAGAAGTTCAGAACACTGTCAGAATACAAATGCAGAGGAAAACAAACGCACAGATCCATCTCACTCATAGATGGCTCTTGGGCCGGAAAGCCGTCCCATAATATATAGCCCGTTGGGTGACGATGGACCTCTTCGTCAAGGCCCGGTACAAACAGAAGCAGATTACAATTTCAAGTTCAACGGACAGCATGGACTGGACCCCCCAGCGGCACACCACGTACTACTCACTGTACACAGGTTGACAGATGAGCAGGTCGATATAATCCCCGCCCGGCGCCGCCCCACGATCGTTGTCTCCTCCGATCACAGAATGCGATTTTTTCTTCCTTTGGGAATCAACACATATGCATTTTTTTTCAGAAATTCAATCAAATTTGGAAGAAAAAATCAGTGCAAAAATTAATGTACTACATCCTATCCTATATATATGAACAGTGTCGGATCGGACATCAAATACTCAACGGCTGCAGCGCAGTACAGAGGCAAAAAAAAAAAAAGAACCGAAGCTATATACTTTGGGCTTGTTTGGTACAGGTCAGCTTCACTAGTAAAGTTGTTTTTTTAGAAAATAGCTCCATGAATGACTTTCTAGATGAAGCTAAGTTGTTTTGGAAAAATTGTTTGGCAAAATAGCTTCACCGACTACTTCATGTATAGTTGATAGAGAAATGAGGGAGAGAGCTACAATAAGCTGTTTTTTTCAGCTTCATCTCGACTTATATCTTTGTGGGAGGAGGGGAAAAACAGCTTCACCCATGAAGTTGTTTTGGAAATAAGTGTTTAGTAAAAAAACAGCTCACAACAACTCATGAAGCTGCTGTGAGCTGTACCAAACATGTCCAAATTGTGTTGGAACTGTATTCAATTCAAAATGGAATGGTGCAAAAGCTCCCACAAGATTCCTTGCATGCAAGCTGCCCCGCCCCGACCCGCCGCCCGACGACCACAACGATGCCGGAAGCTCCGGCGCCTGCCGTCCGTACATCGCCATGAATGTCGTACGTTGCCGCTCCGGGCTGGCCGGTTGCTTTCTTCCCTGCACTTGCTGCGCCGGCCGGCCGGCCATCCAGCTCCGGCATCAATGCCCGGCCGGCCGGCTCTATGCTTAGATTTCCGTTACGTTTCAAGCACGCAACGACGCTAGATCTCAAGTGATCAACTGATGATATGATCTCACATCACACATTTTCGACTAGCAGTAGCTGGGCTACCTACTCCGCTCTTGCGTGTGTTACGGGCGTTGTTGTGCTACCAATGTGTACTGTACTAGTTAGTATTTTGTTGCATCTATTTGATCGATCTTCGTTCGATCATTGGATATGAACGGATCGAGCGAAATGGAACTGCATGGTATAAAATTAGCTTAATTAGCTGCCTTGATTAGCTAGCTTATCCTGATGAACCATACAAATTGAAAGCTGCTGATTGCTGGTAAATTAGAAGCTACTACTACTACTACTACGGCACCAGCTCGTACGTACGTACACGTACGGTAATCTGGAGCTAGCTAGTACAGTACGTCTCGACGACACTGCAGACAGATGCATATATGCATGCTAAGCTAGATGTACAGCAGATACGCTATATACTAGGCTTAGCTTGTTCCTCCCTCCCTCCTCGATCCGGCCATGCATGCATCTACGTTGGTGGCGGCCGGGCCGGGGCCGGCAATGCATGCACATGCACGCATGAGAGTTATATATAAATCCCCCGGCGGCCGCCGCCGCTGTGATCCATCTGACCCGGCCGCTGGTGGCTGCTCACAGCATCTCCGCGCTGTTGGTCTCGTACATGACGACGTTGGAGACGTTCCACGAGTCGAGCGTGGGGAAGCACGGCTGCTGCTGGAGCTGGTGTTGACGAAGCGCCGACGCCTCGTCGGCCGCCGGCAGCAGCGCGGCGGCGTCGAGCGCCTGCTGGACCTGGAGCATCGCCTGCAGGTCGTCCACCCCGGCCTGCACGCCGGTGATCTGCTGCACCATGAGGCGGAAGTTGGCGGGGTCGGTGCTGATGTAGGTGGTGGGCGCGCGCTTCGACGCCCGCGACCGGCGCTTCCCCGCGCGCGCTCCCGCCGGCGCATGGTTGTGGCGGTGGGTCGGCGAGGTGCGGCGGCGCGGCGAGTCGGCCACAAGCACGGAGTCGCAGCAGGTGGCGGCCGCGTGCGGTGGCGGAGCGTAGTAGTAGGGCGACGGGAGGTCGGCGAGGGCGCTGAGAAGAAGGGGCGAGTGGTGGTGGTGAGAGAGGGAGGAGGAAGACGAGGAGGAGTCGTGGGTTGACATGGTGGTGGTGGTGAAGTGGAGCGCCCGCGCGATGGCGGCGTCCGTGTAGGGGGTCGCCAGCAGCGGCGCCGCCTGCAGGCAGGACATGGCGTCCATAATAGTGGTGTTGTTTGTGTTTTCCTGACGACGCACGGTTGGACCTTTTGATTAGCTAGGCGATCGAGCAGAGCTGAGAAGGAAATGGAGGGGGAGGCGAGTGGTGGAGTGCCAAGTTGAGTTTATAGGAGGCGAGGGCGAGGCGCAGCGAGTTGGAAGGGAAAGGGATGACGATGTCGATGGATGGGGACGGACGGGGAAACCGCGTGGGGTGGGTGGCCGTCGGCGTGTCTGGGAGGGTGTCGGAGGTGGCACTACCGCCAGGCGCCCCTCAGGCACTGGCACTGGCAGTCTGGCACCCCGCGCCGCAAGCATGTGCATGCCGTGCGACGCTTTTCGTTTCGGAGGTTGACCTGCCAGCCAACTGTGGTGTGGTGTGGTCGACCCGACCGACGCCAAAGTTTTGCCATCATCATGTGCACCGCTCGTACGGGCATGCATGGGGAATTGTAGGATCGGAGGGGGTATTTCCATTTCCACGTACGGCGACCTAGTAGTAGTACGGCTCTCTCCGGGAATCCTGACCGCGGTGTCGGTCGGAGGCGGAGCTGGGACGACGACGCGTCTGCCGTCTGGTGCAGTGCAGGGCAGGGCATCCAGCATGCATGATCGTCATTCGCGCAGGTGTAGGTGCAGGTGCCGGTAAATCCAATCCAATCCAATCCAATCCCAGTCCACTCCAACGCAACCGGCCACCGATCGCCGGGAATTTCGGTAGGTGGGCCGGGCGTCGCTCTCGCCGGGGATCTCCTCTGCCGACGGCAGATCTCCCATGCTCCTTAATTTGGTAACAAAAGCCCAGGCAGGAATCACATCACCACATTTCCTCACTCACTCTCTACCATTTGCTGCTGCTCTGGAACCGACTCATCATCCATATAATACATATTTCCTGGATTTCTTCTAGAAACTAGAATAATTCCCATTCCGTTCACAATCACAAAACAGTTTCCCTCTAGATATCAGTCTTTTTCTTTTTGGTACTAGTAACATATATAAACAAAGGCTGATCGGATCCGTGGCCTTAATTTGGAGCCAGAATCTGGGTGCGGCCGTCGCCATATATCCTATCAAATGATGAAGGAAACCAGGGAGCCAGCCAGCACCGTACCCCGGCTGGCTCTCTCCTCTCGCTACTCGCTAGTCTGTTCCCGTCCCTCGCGCCCTCACCGACGGCGACGGAGACGGAGGAGGAGATGCTGCGTCCACCGCCACTCAATCAACGGGGTTACTGCTTACTCCAATCCAAGCAAAAGCAATGCGACATTTTCACTTTAACCCAGCGAAAACGACGCCCCAACTATCTGGATTCACTTCTTCCCTTCACGGAGCCTGGTTACTCTCAACGTCGTCCAAGTCTACTACCCTTACGTGGTGATTCCATCATGCCCCTTTTGTATTGTGGGTGGGGTAAAAAAAAGATGAGGTTACTATTTTTTTTCTCTGTGTGTAAAAGGTCTGCGTATCATTTTATTAAGATCGAGAAAATTTTAGAGTTACAACGACACGCCACGCCCATGGTGCACCAGGGATGGGGTGTTGTTTTACAATGCACGCTGTCCTCCCTAGCAGAAGATGGGACCGAGGCGATTACTCACGAGTTAAGCTACCCATCTTGCTTGATCAAGGCAAGAGCTGGACGGGGAAGGTTACTGTGAATCCACACCTACCTATCTTGGCAAATGGAGAAGCAAATTTTCTTTCCTTTACATAGACTAGGAGTTTGCTCTCTCTGTCTCTAAATAAATACTGTTATGGTATTCGTGCCAGTCAATTCTTTTAGTCTGATTAAATTTATAGAAATTATTAATAATATTTATATCTCCAAATAAAGTTATTATGAAAAACGATTCAGCGATCTATGTAACGGTACTAATTATGTACTACAAATGTTAATATATACTATGTGGATTCTCCGCGCGTCATCGTAGGAATGAAGGAGAAATATATATGTATAGTGTTGGTAGTGCAGGAACTGAACTTTAATTGTAAACGATAGCGGATTGCTGAGGTAGACAACTTGCATATCAAGAGAAATCGCTAGTGACAAATGATAGTGGACTGTAAAGATAAACACCTTGGCATGTGTAAGAGAAATAGTTAGTGGATTTAGATTTGGTCAAAGCTAAAATAGTCTGACTTTTTGATAAGCGAGAACAATACTTATTTAGAGACCGTCAATCAAGGTTAACTGTCCAACAGCGGATTTAGATTATCAATTTTGGTCATCTGGCGGCTAAGATCAATCTCTAGTAGATCACGAGATGCTTGGTTCCTCTACTTGACACCATACATATATCACTTAGAGCAGCTCCAACAATTGACTTTTAAACTAGCTTTTAAGTATTTATCTTATATTTTAATATAAGACAGAGAAAAGCTATTTTTTAATCAAGAGATAAGCTATTGTACATATTTCAAAGTTATGTGAGAGTGTCATATGAAACTATCAATCTTAAAATCTACTCTTACGCATGGCTATTTATAGAGCAGGGTGCATAACACTACAGCTTCAGCATGTGAGAGCATATTTTCTTGTATATAGATGGCTTGCCGGAGTTATGTTTTTCTTAACCCGTAGCCGTACGTAGGAGCTAGCAGGGATCACCCGGACTTATTAGCTTGTTGCTGTGAACTGAATGCGATGGGGCGAGGTCAAAGTCATGCATGGACCGCCGACGGAGAGGGGGTAACGCATGCATGCACTGCGCAATAAGGCCAGAGTTGTTGACGCTGTACGGTTACATGGTTGACCTGACCCTGCAGGAGCACACAGCTGTTCGCCTAAACGGCCGTTTAGACCGTTTAAACGCCGTGTAAACGCTACACAATGGTACACTGTTTCCGTTTAATCATCTGTTTAGTCTGTTTAATTGACCGTTTAGTCCGTTTAATGGACTGTTTAGCCTGAATAATGGCTAAACGGCAGGTGACCGACTGTTTACCGTTTAGCGTTTAGGAAAACATTGGCACACACAAGTCCAAACCTGCGCTGCGTTCAATTCAAAGCACACGTACGAACACGGCGCCTGCTAGCTCTCCTCTCACCATCCACGCTCCCTAGCTATACGCATGGCGCGCTGCATGCTGAGCAAAACCAGCAGCAGCCAGCAACTGGGTTGGATCCACTAGTCTGAACTCTCAAGCCGCAGAGACGTACAGTCCGGACCAGCAACCTAACGCGTCTGCAGCAGCAAAGCAAAGCGCCACAGCGTGGCACACAGGGAGGGACAAGCTAGCTAGGAGCACATGCATATGATGCTGCATGCCCTGATCGATGATCGGCGGATCACTCTGCACGACGACACAACTGAACAAATTTGACGCGTTCCGACGTTTGTCAGCGTTGAAAACCCCCCCAGCGCAATGCAATTCAGCATCAGCCAACCACTCCAGTTTGTATTGTACGTACTAGTAGTATTAAACTACAGGAACCACCACCTAGCAGTGGTCAATATCCGACATATTATACGTACGCCTAGTCGCGCGCATTGGGAGCGTCAAAAGTAGGAGTATATTACTATACTACTTGCAGTTTCAAGTCCACTGGCCGATCCAGAACGAAGAGCTTTGGCATTGCAAGATTATTATTGAATCGCATGCATGGTCCTTGGATTAGTTTACAATACATTGATCGATCAAAGAACATCCCATGAGGGCTACCTGAAGTAGTAGTATTCGGCATTCCCCTTGTGATTGAGTGCCCGGCCTGGAAGACTTTTGCGTGCCATTTTTGCTTGTTGGTCCGTCAACCACTCCATTATACTCATCGCTTATTATTACCACTAATTAAAGATGTACTATGTAATTCCACTGTCTTAATTGGTGGTCAAATGGATGGGGGGATGTGTGTTGCATTATATTGCCAACACGTCAGTATTAGTTGTCAGCTGCAAAGCTGAAGCCCAACTTGTTTGACATGATCAGAAAAAGGTACGTACTAACTAATCTCTTCAGTCACCTACTATCATCCAGAAATGCAGCAGTAATATTAACCTCTGTGAAGTGAAGGTATATCATCAAGTGACAAGCAAGTGGGTATACCACCAAAGAATGCATGCATCTTTGACATGAGAAAACGGAGATGCATGGTTAGAGCATCTCCAAGGGCTTTGCAAACAAACTTTGCATTGCTCTATTTGCAAAAAAGAGTAGAAAATACCTCTCCAATGGTTTTGCAAATAAGGTTTGCAATTTGGTTAACTTTGCAAATAGAGGTTGAGGCTTTGCATATATGCAAACCTTCCCACCACTTTGCATCTACAATTTTGGCCTTCCACGTCGGACTCTGTCCCCCCGCCCCCCACCCTGCGCGATTTTCTCTACGCCCGTCCGCCCTCCCTGCCGCGCGCGCCCGCCCTCCAGCTGCCGTGCGTGCCCGCCGTCCCTCCAGCTGCCGTAGGTGGATGGAGCCAAACTGACGCCAACGACGACGGTGACGAACGACGAATGTGGCCTGGGCTGGGCGGCGACTGGCGCGAAGACCTGGGCTGGGCGGCAACTGGCGCGGACCTGGCCTGGGCGGCGACTGGCACGCACGACGTACGTCAAAATGGCGCGAAGGGAAAAAAACGCGCGGGCGCGATCGGTGAAAAAAAAAATCGGAGGTGGAGTCCATACTTTGGGTTTGCCAAATCTAAATGCAAAGTCCCTTGGAGTTGGACTATTTTTAGACTTTGTAAATGAGTTTGAGACTTTGCAAACAACACCAAATGCAAAATTCATTTGTAAAGTCTCTTGGAGATGCTCTTAGCAGCCGAACCCTCGTAGCTAGGTCGGCCTTGTTTACTTCACCCCCGAAAATCAAAAACTTTTTAAAATTTCCCGTCACATCAAATCTTGGAGCATATGCATGAAGCATTAGATATAGACGAAAATAAAAAACTAATTACACAGTTTGCCTGTAAATCACGAGATGAATCTTTTGAGCCTAGTTAGTTTATGATTAGATAATATTTATCAAATAAAATCGAAAATGCTACGGTGCCGAAATCCGAATTTTTTTCGAAACTAAACAAGACCCTAGCATATATAGCAATAGCACACAGCGATTGGCTGCTGCTGGCTTCAAACCGTTTCAACGTTGTCTGCTGAAAACGTACTGATCCAGCTCTCGAGTCTTGACCCTTTTTCTAGCTAGGCAGCTACAGTAGCTTCAGAAGTGACGAGGTTGTGAGGCCATGATGGCATCAGCCTGTTGTGGTTTTGGTAGCCATCCGCGGTTCATTTATTTATTTTTATTTATTATTAGAGGAGCTAGAGTCCACATGCATGGCCCATACACATGAGATGCTCCCATCCCATTCCCATATTATAAATATAAAACTACTTCTTCATAGGCCTGGGTCTTGTTTAGTTTCGAAAAGTAAAAAGTTTTCGATACTGTAGCACTTTCGTTTGTTTGTGACAAATATTATCCAATCATAGACTAACTAGGATCAAAAGATTCATCTTGTGATTTACAGCTAAAGTGTGTAATTAGTTTTTGTTTTCGTTTATATTTAATGTTTCATGCATGTGTCACAAGATTCGATGTGACGGAAAATCTTGAAAACTTTTTGGTTTTCAGGGTGAACTAAACAAGGCCCTGTTTGACTTGCTACACTTGCTCCCTGATCCACTAGTTCATTTTCATACTCGCCCACTAGTAGTACGTAGTATATTCTATCATTCTCTGGGTGTCTGATCTTAAAACAAGTTTCAGAATATCCTCCTCATCCTAGCAAGAAGCTGACTAGCGCTGCCCTTCTTCAGAACATATACAAGCATGTATACATTTTTGTAGGTGGACACAATACAATACTCTCCTACATGGAGTACTTAAGTAGTAATAGTATAAAATTACTGTGTACCTACCATTACCGAACCACGGCGCCCGGAAATGAAAAGGATTCCATGGCCCCTGGGACGACGATTAGTAAACAAGTGTTTGAGCTTGGACCATCTCCTTGTCGCTTCATTATTCCCTTTTGACATGTAGCAGCTGCTGTACCAATAATAATACTGGATGGATGTACTGGGAACATCCCTATCCTATCTATCTACACATATGTAGGTCAATGCCTTACGCTGGCGGCTGGCCCATCTCCTCCTCACTGTAGTGTACTATTCAGAATATCAGAGAGGGAGGGAGGGCTACACGGTTTCATCCAATTCTGAATTTCAGCTTCTGCTATACAACCGTATTTTGGCATCTGCCCCCAGTTTAATTCAGATTTCAGACCTCATACTCTCCCATATACTGATCGCCGCATTGCAAATCGGCATGGCAGCATCGCCTAGTGATCTGTGCTGAAAAAAAAAAGACGAAAATTTTGAACTACTCTCCTTCTTTTTCTTCTTTTCTTTTGGGGTTTGATCCTAACATGCAGAGTTGATGCCTGCAGCATTGAGGCCGGCGAGGCGAGGCGACAAACAGGCGGCACGAGAAACAAAGGAGGTGGCATCAGCATCATGGTGCGTGCAATGGCTTTTGACTTTGGGGCACAGAGCTTGAGCTTGAGCTTGTTGCTATCGGCAGGCAGGAATCTGGTTCTTGGTTCTGGTTCTGGTCGACCTGCTTGTCCGTTTCCCAGAGGTCAGATCAGATCGATGCGCCCGTTGATTCTGTCCATTTAAAACTGCCACAACCACAGCTGCTTTCTTTGGACCTGTATAGCTTTCCTGCTCTGTCAACTGGTTGAACGTTTCAGCGTGTAGTATATGACGCTCTCATTTTGGTTGTCAGGGACACCGCAAAATGTCAGCGAGTAGAATTTCTACTCGTACGCCTTTGAATTTCTACCTTTTTGCCCTCTAAAACGAAGAATCAGCAGACGACATTTACTACTACTGTTTGTAGACCAAGGAAGTCTTAACGGCAACACATCTCAAAAAGAAAGAAAAAAAAAGTGTCATAGCGTAACTCGTATATAGCTACACTGCAAGGGTTGAATTGAGGGGAACAGCCACGGAATCATGTCAAAAAGATTAAAGAGTACCACCAAAAGGTCAAACCGGAAGATTTGGAGACAGCTTTATTTCCAGTGCATGTACTGTACAATCATACTTCTCACTAAATCGCTCCTGGAATTTGACTGCAGCGAAGAGCGAACATATATCAGCACATCTTAATACTCCTACATAAACTATATTTATGTCACCACTTTAGCCCACTTGTCCTCACATCCTGTCTACTTTCTGCAATTCATCTTGACACAGTTCGGTACTAACATAGCAGTAGTTTGAATTTACACTAGGAACATTTACTTAGACAACTCTATCGGATACTGAAGTACTGTACAATGTTCACTTCACTAATAACAGGTATTCAATCTTTTCTTCTCCAAATCCTCTCCTTTGCCGCCCTCACGTTTTCCTGCAGATCGATATACTTTTCAACTGAGGTAAGGCTTTCAGTTTCTCTATGAATCTCAACAGACTAGGGTGACTTTGATCCCCCTGTTTCATCATTTGACACCTTCTCTTTGTGAGGAAAGACTAAGAGGAATGGAGCGGCTTATGTCTGCAATGAGACCTTCGATGGCTTCTTCTAAGTCTGTGGTCGGTAAACCATCGAGAAGCTTTATCCACATTTCGCAGGTTGTGAAGATTGGCGCGACAGCAGTTTCCGTTAGCGAAACATCAACGGCATTCCGGTTCCTGGAAACCTTCCTCTCCTCTTCAGGGGTTTCATGCATTTGTGCAACCACATGTTTAGGCTACAGAGGTACGCCCTGTGGGATGCCATCCAGTTCTGAATTTAGTTTTCTCAGCTCAACCGAGAGGAGAAACCTAGCTTGGCGTTGAGATTCTGACTGAAATGATATTTCAGGTCGCAGCTTCTGGATGCTAACTTGATAATCGCACAATGGCACTGATGTCACTCAAGCATTGTAGCCCACATCCTAGTGAAACTGCAGGGAGAAGAGATTCTCCATCAGATGAGCACATCAATCAGTATATAAACATAGCCTCCAATTAGTTATTGTGATAGTCCACATTCTTTTAAGATAATATGACACATATCTTGTTATGACGACTAACACATCTATATGTCATGTTAATGCACGGATGTTTTTGCATACACTGGTACACCGATAGAAAATGATACAGACAGACATACCCTCCAATTAGTTCATCCAGCTGTGTTTGAAGATATTTATCCCTTACATCTTCTATGTTTTTAGAAATGAAGCCTATTTTGTGAACAGCTACAAGAACTCTGGAATGCAAGTCCTTCACAGAAGCACGGGTAAAAGCAATATCATATCTCAGTTTCTTGCATCTCGCATCGTACCTCCTGCAGATGGCGCTGCTAGCCTGAAAGCGGAACAAGACAGATTACTTCTAGGTATCTCAAACTCTGATTTTAGAACACACATAAAATTGATTACTACAGTACAAAATCCATAAAGGAGCTACTACCTTAACTTCATCATAAAGTTTGCTCTCCCATGCATACAACCAATCAAGTGTGGAGATATGGCTGCCAGCATTATTCCCAAGAGAATTTCTAGATGGTGGCAATTGTGAAGACACTGATCTATGCCAGGTAAGGTACTTTATCTCGGCTTGAGAAGGAGCTGCATTAAACCATGGTGCATCACATTATTTGTACAGTTGGAAGGCCAAGTTTTCTATTCCACAGTAGAAACCGCAGTGTGGAGCTTCGGGTCGTTCCAATCGTGGGACCGGACCTGGACATGACTCGTCCTGCTATTCAGCCCACAGTGGATCGAACCGGACTCAGCTTGATTGTCGGACCCACACATGGGCAAAAAGAGAGGAGGCGTTTCTTCACCGATAGCTCGGAGCCGCTCCTCCATCGAACCCACCCCACAATGTTATGTACCCGGTTCTATAGCTGCATTTAATGCATCGAAACGCCTACGAGACGCACACTGCGGACTCTCTAATAGCTGAAATAATGTAGAATGATATCACATTACAATTTCTCCCTAAAAGAAACCTTTTGCATTTATATTTGTAACACAGGAATAGAAAAGCATTCGTTGAAGGTGGAAGAGTCAAACTAATAGTTTCAGTCAAAATTAACTTACATTCAGGAACAGTGACATCCTCTCTGCAGCAAGCAAACAGTGTTGCCAGAAAGCTTGTTGGCTTCGGTCAATGTGCTGCAGAAATTCATTTTTTGATTTAATATTAATATTATCATAGAGGTTAAGAAAAACTTGGAAAAAATGCTCATAACCAGAAAGGTATTCACTTGATAGCTAACCTATTTTATCTTCCTAAAGAATTCTTGGGACTTCTTTTCCAGAATTGCATGCTCAAAAGAATAATATATCAATCTCTTTCATGCATGTATTTAAATCTTTTACCACATTACCTACATCAATGGAAGGTTTCTTCAACCTCCCGCCCATAGGTAGAACATCTGGTGAAGATCTGCCAATCACTGTCCTCTTATTCTTTGAGTTGTCCCTAAAAGCATTAGTACTTTGTGAATCAATATTTTTCTGAAGCGTGTTGTAAAGGTGAGTGAGTATAATTAACAAGGACATCATTCCGGTTCTTGAACACCCGCGCCCTAGTTTCAGTGGATGGATTGTCAAAGTCATCTTCTGGCTCTGCAAAATCAGCCTCTCCCTTGTTGTGCTCAGGGATCCCTTCCTCATGGAGGCTCCTTAAACCATCAGCATTTTCAAAAACCTGGCTGACCTCTCTAGCATCAGGGAATGAAGATTGAGCAGTTACTTTTGCAGGTGCTGTCAAGGAGTTCCTCCCAGCACTCACATGATTGATGTGCAAAAAGAGGTGCAGAAACATTTGAGAATGACTCTTTCAGCACTTCAGGTTCAAAACATTTCCTCAGAAGAGAAGCAGTTTCTCTCAGCGACAGAATATAAGCGTGGTGAGAAGCTGCAAGTGCACATCTTCCATCTAGTGCTTCTCTAACAAAACGCTTCCTCTTCTGGCATAGCACAAGGACCTTGTCATCTTCAATCTTAGAAGGTGGCAGCCCCATTTTTGAAGAGCAACAGCACTCAGAGCCTCATGAACAGTACTTTATACTTGGACATGCCAATTTGAGGCCATCAACTGAAGATTTGCAAGTGATAGTGTCTGTGTATGTGGCTTTCTGTATCTGATGCTGCAAGTTTGGAATCGTCCCAGTTAGACCATATATTAAATTTATTGCGATCTGATTTTTCTTCTTAATAAGAAGAAAAAAAATCACCCCAAGCGGATCACTTCACCAGTCCACCATTTCAGTATAGTTGCATCCAGTAACTACTTTTCATAATTGAGAATCAGACACCATCTTTCCATAAAAGAATTTCAGTCATAAATTTAGCTGTCCACATTTAAGTTGTAGCATAGCAAACTATCCAATTAAAAACGAGCATAGTCGGTAGTGAAAAAAAGGTTTCCTTTAAGAAGACAATTGTTTTGTCAAGGTTTGATGGATGTAATACAACCAAAGCAACTTGCACCACTAAACATCATCATGATTATAGTTATAGTTTCCTAGGTACAATACACATGCTGGTCGGTGGAATTCTGTACGAAATCAACCCCAAAACTACACCTTTGCCTGCTCTATTGAAAAGAAAAGGCAGATCATTTCCAATGTAGTCCTGTGTTTCATCGTTTGCGTGGAGGGAAGATGCACATGCAGTCATGATAAATTCGACAGGCAGTAGACAGTAGTGTAAGTACACGCAGTTCACCCAAAACAAAATTTCAGAATTTTTTTTTTAAAAAAAAGCCCCACCTTTTTTCTACAGCGACTTGGAGCGCGAAGGAACCTGCTCTGCTTGGCGCCAAATCGCCACGGGCGGTGCCGTCGTCTCCGCTCCCGACCGACTGCTCCCCGCCGCCGCCCCTGGACCCTGTGAGAGGCGCTCACACAGGCAAAGCAGGGGGGCTATCCTAGTATCCTCGTCGCTGGTGGGCTCCGCCAGCCGGATCGCATATGAGAGGCCCATTCAAGTGGAAACAGGCCGGCCCATTGGAAAAGACGAGGGCCGAGGGAACCCCCGCTCCCCACGGGCCCACCAACCCCGCTTTCGCCGCTCCCATTTCAAAATGGACCTCTCTCTCCGCTGGTGGTGACCACCATTTCCTTTCCTTTCCTTTCCTTTCCTTTCCTCAGCAAACCAAAGCAGCAGAGTGATCCCCCCCACCCCCCCCCCCCCCCAAAAAAAAAAAAAAAAAAAACCAAAGCAGCAGAGGGGCAGCTGTTTAATCGCAATTAGTGTGCGTGCGCTAATCAAATGCTCCTCTCCTCTGCCCTCCCGACCGTTGCTACCCCATCGGCCAGCCATATCCCACACCGCCCTGCCGCGGCCGCCGACTCCACTCGCCTTCGCCCTGCCGCCGGCTCCATTCCACTTGATTCGCCTCGCCGGAGATTCTCGCAGGTTTGCCCTCCTCCTCCTCTACTCGATCTGGCAATCCAATTATCGCTGGGGTTTAGTTTCGGTACGAGTTGCTGCGGAGTGGTTCGGAATTCCGCGTCGGGTTTTGGGCGATCGATGCGCTGGGGCGTGCAGGATCGGAAGGGCGTCCGTGTGTCGGCGGCGGCTCCGGGATCGAGGATCGAGGTTTTGCGAGGCGAATTTCCGTTCGGGCTCCTTCCTGGTTATGGAATGAGAGGGGTTGGGTCTTTGGGC
Source organism: Sorghum bicolor (assembly GCF_000003195.3). Lineage (NCBI taxonomy): Eukaryota > Viridiplantae > Streptophyta > Magnoliopsida > Poales > Poaceae > Sorghum > Sorghum bicolor. The sequence continues at coordinate 77,187,155 of NC_012871.2, forward strand.
GGTTCGGTGCCCCTGGGATCGAGGATCCAAGTATTGTTGTTGCCTTTTCTGGTGTCATGTGGCCTTGCGCGTAGCCTGTTTGACTGATTTCCTATTAGATAGACCTACTGAGAAGTAGATATGAGCATGTACGCGCTTCGGTTTGGAGTTCAATTCCTTGCCAAGGATACGGGGAACTATGCCCCTGTTAAGTTTACTTTTCGGATAATTCGTGAACAAAGGATTTGTTGTCTTGCCTTGTTATTCAGCTACTATGCAAATTACGATCTAATGTGCCTCATGGTTACTTCTTCCCTGACTACAATATGCAACCCATGCAGGGACTAGTTTGTGGGGGAATCCCAAATCAACGAACCTGTGAATCCTCGACACTTCTGAAACATGAGAAGATTCTTTTTCTTTGGGTCCCCTGCTGCAAACCCTGGTGACGGAAATGAGCAACCGATCAGTGATAATAAGACTAGTAGACATAAAAAGACAGATGAGGGAAAGGACAGTTCCGGTTCCTGCAGCACAAGATTGTCGAGATCCAGAAGCCGTCGTCAGAAGCGGAGCAAGGAGGAACCAGCCAATCCCAAGCAACTCAGGAGGTCCATGTCGTTCTCATCACCGGCCAGAAACAGTTGTGTGGATGAACGATGCTTTAGCTTCTCGGGTGATGTTCCATGCTCTTTGTATGATGAATCTGATGCACCCCACCATGCCATAGATGTCGTGTAAGTGGTCATGTTTACCTGATAATTACTGTCCATACTACTTAATTGATTGAAATGATAGTATTGGCTATTGGCCCTTGTTGCCTATTTGCCATTTGACCATGTTACTAAAATCTAGAGAAAAGAGAAATGCGTCTAAAATAAGAAAGGAAATAGCAAATACACCATGATATGTGAATCTGTGAACTCTACTTATTTTAGCTATTATTCTGTCTTTTTATGTCTTTATGGTTGTTCAGTTTCGGTGCACATGCAGATTTTCTCTGGTATCTATCAATGATCTGTACTGGATTTGTTTGCATACAAGTTACGTTCTTCCATTTTTCACTCAAATATATATTCTTGAGATTGAGTTCAAAAGTGGTTCAAGTAGGTTCCATGGTGTCCTGTAACACCAATGTCTACAGAAAATAGATGCTTTATATTTTTCGTTAGATATGACACCATGATGCAATGGAGATGACACAAGTAGTTCTTCAGTTTAGATCCACCCTTGTTTAGTTCCTCTTTACCACTAGCGTTTCTGTGGCCAGACTCTTTTTCTGTTTTTATAAGGCCATATGTAGCGTAGCTCATTTTTTTCAGCATTTCATCTGAAAAATGACTTTAACAGTATATCTTAACTTGCAGTCCCGACATGTGGTCGCCAGAAGGGAATCCGTTCTTGAGAGATTATGCAATAAAGACCCCAAAGGGTCATTCTGCCATGGAAAATGATTCTCCTCGTTCAAAATGCTATTCATGCTCAGCAGGGCACTCTCCTGTTAGTTCTCCTGTTGCAATACAATGCAGATCAACAAGACTACGCAATTTATTAAACAAGAATGAAGTACTAGATCGGTACATTGATAGAGGGCATGAAGATGCAATCGTAAATGAGAAACAGAAGCAGTGTGCCCCTGCCACATCTATGGTTTCTAATTTGGGAAAGCCACCTCGACCCCAGTCTACAGTACCATCCATACCAAAATCAATGAAAGAGACAACAGAGGGCTACCCAGATGTGGACTTAAAAGATGCCTTTCTTTGGCGACTTGCTCAAGAGGGTACAGGAGATACCCACAAGATTACAACTACGTGCAGTGCATTTAGACGCCACATAAGCATGTCAGAAGCTTCTGAAAGAGAAAGTTCAACATCTGTTGAAGATATTTATGAAGATTTGCAAGATGTGAGACTTCCAAATGTTATCTGCCCCTCCACTTGTCCTACTTCAGGTATGACGTCACGTTGCTCCTATCATTGTAGGGTCATGCTTTTGTGATGCTTCTTAATGTTTTTATGATGATGCTTTTTTTCATCAGCGGAAGACGAAACTGATGACGAGCTGCTTCAAAGAGCTAAAGAAGTTGAGTCGAGGTTTATTATTCCTTATGGAGATGAATATGAATTCAGCATGCTCAGGGATAAACCATTGACCTCAAATGACATGTTTCAGTTGATCCAGCAACTGACTGAAGATAGGAAACAATTAGCACATGAATTGTCTTCAGAGATCAAGGCACGTGTCACAGAAAGGTTTGCTGCCAAAGAGCAATACAAACAAAGAAAGAATGAATTGGAAACCATAACTAGGAGGCTGGAGAAGGAGAAGAGTGAAGTACAAACTACACTGGAGAGAGAGATGGACAGAAGGTCAGACGATTGGTCTATCAGACTATCAAGATTTCAATCTGAAGAAGAGAGACTACATGAACGGGTGAGAGAACTTGCAGAGCAGAATGTTTCATTTCAGAGAGAAGTTACTTTTCTTGAAGCAAATAAGGCTGAAGCTTCAACGAAAGTTGCAAGATTGGAAATGCAAAACAGCAAACTAAATGACGATCTAGAGGAACTCAGAAATGAGCATGAGAAACTCCATAGTTCCTCGGTAGATTTGCAGGCTCGTTTTGCTAATGTTGTAGAGGAAAGGGACCACGTCCGGGAATATTTGAAGGCCAAGGAGGGAGAGAATAAAGCATTACACAAAGTGATTGCAAGACTACAAACAACATGTAATGAGCAGGAGAGGACAATCACAGGCCTGAGACAAGGATGCATAGATGAATTAGATAGGAAATTTGTTGAGTGCACCAACAGTGATAAAACAAGGAAACTGCAAATGGAACTTATTAGACTGACAGGGGTGGAGCAAAAGTTGAGAGGTGAAATTCGATCTTGTGATCTTGAAGTAGAATCCCTCAGACAAGAGAATATTGCACTCTTAAATCGTTTACAAGGTGCTGGAAATGGAGCAAGCTTCTCCTTGATTCGCCTTGACCAGGAGCTTCAGTCTAGAGTGGATAACCTGCAAATGCAAGGCTTGTCACTGCTTGATAAGATTAGTCAACTTTGCGTTAAATTGCTGGATCTGTTGAAACACAAGAGACATGAAAATGAATATTTGAGTGGCAATGATGCATTAACATTCAGTGATTACACTTTTGAGTACCAGAGCCTCAAAGGAGGAATCGAAGGTCTGAAGCGAAGTTTGAAGGCAATCAATTCTATACTAAATGAAAAGCAAAATTCTAAAGAAAAATCTGGTGAAATTGCAGCTGAAGGTAGTCCTTCCAAAGATCAAACGGTGAGTTACTTCTGGTACAAAACAACCTTTGTCATTTGAAGTTTACTTTTGCCTTGTGGTTGTCCAGTTAATAAAAGCTTTCACAGTAAAGATTCTCTAGAAGTATGTTTTGGATAGTTACATGTGCTTTGGAATGTGTTTTCATGAAAGTTCTACAGTAAGAGTTTACATCTGATGCTTTGTGAATATAGTCGAATTAATAGTGACTTGGCTACTATGAAAAGAAATGTTTCAAGAAGTTTGGGTCCTTGAGCATATATTTATCATCACCAAATCACTTCCATTCTTATGTAGGATGATTTTGGACTCAAGCTGAAAGAAGAGGCTATGCTGAACAGAGTACTGAAAGAGGCAGTCTTGTCAAAGGAACTTGACATTGAACAATTGCAATCTGATCTGGCATCTTCACTTCGCATGCAAGATGTTATGAGAAACGAGATCCAGAGAGTTCAGGATGAACTTTCTTGCATAACCCACAAAGCTAAGCAGTTGGAGCTTCAGGTATCATGAGTTCATTGCATATGTCCATCTTTATTCCCCAATAAACCTGCAGTTCATTGTTTTTCTCTGATCAAAGTTGGATTTTGATAATGGTTTCCCTTTCATAATGAATTACTCTTGGTGTTAGCCAATTGTAGTGGTCAAGTTGCAGTATGTCTCAAATTACTTATAAGTAGGTAGGTCTTTTTGTTGAGTGACTTGGTTACCGACAACAGATGTCACTCCCATCTCCTTGATCTATAAATTATTAGAAATTCATTTTAGTGTGCTGCTTGTGTTTATCTTTAGCTACTCATTTTTTTCAAGTTTTTGCATGTTGCCAATAATCTAGGATAAAATTTGCCCCAAGTTGAGATTAGTTCTACTATGCAAGTTTTCAGTTAGATATTCTTTTGAATGTTTCTGGAACCAGTTCTAAAGTTGAGATAATGTGAGGTATCATATAAAATAACATGTTATTGTAGAGGCTTACGGTCAGCAAACATTCATTCCAGAAATCATCTTGGTGGTCTTAGGCCTTGTTTACATCCAATTTTTTTTTGGATTTTGACACTGTAGCATTTTGTTTTTATTTGACAAACATTGTCCAATTATAGAGTAATTAGGCTTAAAAGATTCGTCTCACGATTTACAGACAAGTTTTGTTTTCATCTATATTTAATGCTCCATGCATGTGCCGCAAGATTCGATGTGACGGAGAATCTTGAAAAAATTTTGGTTTCTGAGGTGAACTAAACAAGGCCTAAAAAATAACAAGAGAAAACGATGTAAAGAAGTGTTACACTGTCATGTTTTTGTTACATACAACTTCACCATAAGTCCAGACCATATACTATGTGCAAATCCATTTGCGTTTAGAGACAGCAGTGGGCTGTCAATCAATACTGTGTTGTTTTTAAAGACCAATCAATAGTCCAGCCAAAGTGGCATGCTTCTTCAGACTGGTAGTATAGTAACCTGTCAATTGGTAAATGTTGTTTCATATCAGAATGGCATATGATGTTTATATATGCTAGAAAATAGCTTTGTTTGCGGTATTTTACTCAAGTACTCCTGCTGTGTTGTTACATATTTGTTGGTTTGCTGCACTTAACAGGTATCAAAGAAGGATGAGTCAATCAATGAGATCCAACAAGATTTCCAGGAATCTGCAAAGGAGCTGGCTGCTCTTCGTGGAACACTGAAAACTGTGACGGAGGAGAGGGACCTGTCGTGGCAGGAAGCAAAGCAGCTGAGAAGAAACATCAGCATCATGCAGAACGAGGTTGTGTCGCTGAAGAAGAAGATCGAAGCCCTGGACGAAGACATACTTGTCAAGGAGGGGCAGATCACGATATTGCAGGACAGCATCGACAAGCCATTCGACATCATCTGCAGCCCAAGGTCGATGAGGGAGTTTGACATGGCGTGAAGACAGCTGCTGTGTCACTGATGAAGTTCGTGTTATAGCTGAGACCTTCAGATATGACGTGCGGTTTTTTCGTCCTCAAAGACAGAGAGATGCTTGTGAATAGTGGCCGTTCATACGATTCCTACAGTTTCTTCATCCAGTACACTTATGGCTTGTTTTGAAACTCACTGCCCAGTGCCCAGTTTACGCCATTTGTAAACGTGCATAAATTTGGATGTGCTAAAGAGTACCTGTTCCCTTACTATCTTCTTCTTCTTCTTTTAGTACTGTAATTGTTATTTGGAGGACTCCCGATTACTGTCTGTCAATATAGCTATAAGATTGTTGTGTCTTGTGTCTCCATTTCTCCCTGCTCACTTTGTCAGTGAGTCGGTGGATGAAAAAATTCAAGTTGTTGAACAAGGCAGACACATTTCTTGGCTTGTTATTACAGCTTGCTCCGATGTTCTGAACTATGATGGATTCAGCAGGCACCATTTTTCTCAATCTCCTCCATGACTGATGTCACCTTTTCTGGATTTTGGAACTGGGAGCATTAAGCATATGGATGAAGGAATTTTTGCATCAAGGACTAGGAGATTAAGATGCATATATATATATATATATATATATATATATATATATATATATATATATATATATATATATATATTGGAAGTTGTCAATAGATCCACTACGTGTACGAACAACACACTGTATTCTGTTTCTGTCGGGTGTGACAGCATAAAGCTTTTTTTTCCCGCCTGTTCCATCTCTTTGATTTATTTCTAGACAAGGACACCGCTGAATGCGTGACATATGATCTAAATCTAAAGCTGTACATGTAGACCTTCACTGTTATCGTATTTATTGCTTTGGTTTTTATTTTTATATGAAGATTAAGGCCTTGTTTAGTTCCGAAAAAATTTCAGATTTCGCTACTGTAGCACTTTCGTTTTTATTTGACAAATATTATTCAATCATGAACTAACTAGGATCAAAAGATTCGTCTCGCGATTTACAGACAAACTGTATAATTAGTTTTTGTTTTCGTCTATATTTAATGTTTCATGCATGTGCCGCAAGATTCGATGGGATGGGGAATCTTAAAAACTTTTTGGATTTCGGGGTGAACTAAACAAAGGCTAAGAGCCCATCGGGTTGTACATCCCTCAGTAACCGGTATGCAAGTTGGAATTAACGAACCTAATTAATTTTTCAGTGACTTTTTTTTTATAACGACTTTTCAGTGACTTTGAGAGGCTGTTTTTTTTTTTCTAAAGTGCCACTACAGCCCTGTGTTCTTCAGTTACTGGGTCAGCGCAAATAAACAGTGCTAGTACTAACTGTGGCACCCTTTTTTCTCTGCAAAGCATTCAACCGCATAAATAGTTACGTGGATCGGTCGGAGTTTTCCTGCAATTATGCATGTCTCGTGTCATGAATCATGTCGTTATCCTGGAAGTAATGTATATAGTGGACAGAGTGAAGGCTAAGCAAGCCATGCATTGATATGGAAATGCATCCCGAGGTCATACTGAGCGTGAGTCTCTGATAGTGGCATACATACAGTGCATACATAGGCACATAGCCTAGCTGAGCACAGGACTGGACAGGCACACGTAGTGCAGCTGCAATCCAGCCGTGTCGTCTGCATCCACCGCTATCCTGATGTGCATTTATATATAAAAATAAATTATTAATATAATATATACAGTGATTGGGATAGACTAGACCCACGGCTGGGTCAAAAATTTATTTTACGTCTCCATTCATTTTTGTGATGTGGAAAGATGGGGATGGTTTGTCCAGAATATGTCTACAGTTTTTGTACCGTTGGATTTTTTTTAATAAAAAATAGAAGTCTTATTACATCCATGAGTTATTATGATTCAAATTTGCCTTGGTTTTCAAAATTTAGCTGGTTGGTTGTCATATCGATGGAAAATCTAATAATAAGGTCAGTCTTAATAAAGTTTTATTAGAGTTCCATGCACATAAATATGCTGATGTGCTACTATATTGTTAAAGAGAGAGATAATGAGAGTTTTATAAAAGTAGAGTTAGTTTTATGGGAATTAAACTCTTCTGCATTATTTTCAAAATATAAATATTTTGAAAAATGAGTCATGAAATCCCAATTGAGACCAGCCTAATGAGTTACCAACTCCAAGTGGTAATCGTTGACTGATAATAATAGTAGCCTGCATAAGAAAAAAGAGAACACGACTTTTCTCGTTGGGTCGTATGGCCTCCCTTAAATAGGCCAACTAGTTGTAGTAAGCTAAAATAATGATACTTTCTTTGTCACGTAATATAGTGTATTTTAGGAATTTTAAGATAAATAGAGTATCAAAGTCGCATGTACCCTCACTTTATTTTTCTAATCATACGCTATCATCTATGTGATTAATGATGATTGGTTGATAAATCAAAAATATTTAATGTAAAAATGAGTTTTGTTCTCTAAAATGTATTATATTTGAATACAAATCTGAAATACTAGAATGCGGTATATTACATGATGGAGGAAGTATATGAAAGGCGGGACAAGATAATCTTTAATATGTTTTGTTTTTTAAATATACTTCCACCGGTCCAAATTAGTATCATTTAGGCAATACTATGAAATATTTTTTTGTAGATGTTTCATGGCATCCGGGTCCAAATTAGTATCATTTAGGCAATACTATGAAATATTTTTTTTAGATGTTTCACGGCATCCGGCTCTACTGTAGTGAGAAGGAGCCAGAACTGATAATCGGCTTCACTGACTCCTTGCATTGGGTAGTTCAGTTTTCCACGGAGGGGAAAGAGTAGTTTCTTGCTATAGTAGTAAACTTTCGAGGTATATAGGTACAAAAAAAGGTCTATTTCTGGCAAAATGCTATGGTTACTACTAAAAAAAGTTTGCTCGATCGTCACAATAAATATGTGGAGGCAGGGGGCCTGATAATAAGCATGGGAGCAGATGAATGAACACAAAGAAGAGTCTGATCCACTTTCATTCAGGCTTATTATTAATGGAATCATCTCAAATTCAAATGTTCTAGCAGTGTTTTTTTGTGTGTGCTTATTATTCCAAACCAAAAGGCTATGTCGTATGTTCTCTCCCATACAACTCGCACTTACGGAGCAAGCAAATAAAAGCACTTGCCCACACAGCTATCCTGCAGACTTGTTCTCTCCGCTGAAGAGCACATATATATACAATAATGAATGACAGATTTGGTGACTCAAAAAACGGACCGTGTTAAACCATAGCAGCAAATCAATTGCTACAACACTTGGACCGGAAATCCCCAAGCGCAGCGTTTCCTATGCTACAAAAAAAAAAGATTTGGGACGGGGCTTAGCGTGTTAATTTGGTTCCATGCCCGGACGGACCCATGCAGCATGCGTCCATAACCAAAATTGTCGGCAATGTGTGTGTGTACGTGTGCACATAGCTGGAATTTAAGGGCGTACGTGTTAATTTGGTGCCTCTTATAATTTTTCAAAGTTAATTGATGAGTCGTTGGATTGGATGAGCGAGATTTATATATTTTGCCGTGGCGAAACTATTATATTGTATTTATTGATTTCAGCTTTATTTGTTTCCCGTTGCGGCCTGTTTACGCACAACAGAAAAAAGGCATTTGAATTTGCAAAGTACCGCAAGCATGCATGCATGTCCTGCTGCAGAGGTTTTTTTATTAATTATTTCGGCCATTTCAGCTTTAATTCTTTGCCTCTGACCAAGAACAGGAAAACGTAACGAATTCAAACATGTCTTTCTTGAGATCGAAAGAAAGGTCACTTTGAAAATTACATGCACCCTCTATTTATTGGGAGCATATAAGTCTTGCTTTGTTGAGGAGTCAAAAGAAATTGTATGCATGTTTGACAGTATCGATCATGTTTATCTCAAAAGATTTTTTATAAAAATTATATTTCATAATTAATCTGGCACTAATACTTATCCTACATACATACAGTACACATCTTAAATATTAGTATTGTTTTTATATATATATATAATTAAATTTGTGATCGTTTGGCTTGTTACTGAGAAGCAAGTTTAGCAGCAGGTACAAGTACAGTCGTATATATGTTGGCGCTGGGCGGTGGCCCGCTACTATACTTTGCTTGCTTCCATATCGTGGACCGGCCGGCAGACGATGGTGGAGATGGCGAGCCTGCGAGCAGCCCTGCTGCTGATCCCACCCTTCTCCGTGGTGGTGGCCATCATGGCGGCGCGGTGTCTGTGCCGCGTGATGGCGCGCAAGCTGAGCGCGCTGGCGTGCTCCCTGCAGTTGGCGTGCCTCTCGTCTGGCGGCTCGTCGTCGTTCCGGTACCAGCTGATGGTCTCCTCGCCGTCGTCGTCCGTGGAGGACATCATCAAGGGCGGCGGTGGGCAGCTGCCGGTGGCGCTTTATTCCCGGAGGACGACGCGCCGGCGCTGCGACGGCGAGGAGGAGGAGGAGGAGGAGTGCGTGTTCTGCCTGAGCGGCATCGAGGAGGGGTCGGAGGTGAGGGAGCTCCGGTGCCAGCACCTCTTCCACCGCGCCTGCCTGGACCGCTGGGTCCGGGCGCGGCCGGTGGCGGCGACGTGCCCGCTCTGCCGCGGGCGGCTCCTGGCGGAGTACTACTGCTACGATGAGGAGCAAGAGGAGGAGGCGGCGGTGGATGATGATGAGGAGGACTCGGACATGATGCTGTTCATGGCGTGCGTGCACAGCAGCAGCAGCAGCAGCTGGCTGTGGGCGTCGTGACCGTGCCTAGCTGCTAGCTCGATGGTGCGTATGTACACAAGTTGTTGGTGGTGCGTGCTTGAGAATCAAACTTGCTTTTATGTACGTTTGTTGTTTCTTTTTTTTTCATTTGGGCGATCGATCGATGTGTACGTAGTTGCATTGTGTATGTACAGTGTTGGCAACAGTAGTACGTGGTAGAGAGGAAGCAGTATGTACATACGCTGTGTGTTTTGCAGCAGGGCGATGATCGAGGCATATATATACACGCATCGATCACGCATGCACATTATTATTGTATGATGTTGGTATATACTCAATCCATTTCAAACTGTAAATCGTTTTACTTTTTTAATATAAAATTTGACCACTCGTCTTATTTAAAGTTTTGTATAAAATATCACTTTTTTTTTGTTGTGTATTGATTTATTAATAAAAATTCTTCAAAAGTGACTTAAAATTTGACTATATTTGCACAAATTTTTTGAATAAGACGAGTGGTCAAACTTTTGGGATAAAAAAGTCAAACGATTTACAATTTAGAATGGAGAGAGTATATATATATATATATATATATATATATATATATATATATATATATATATATGGACTGTGTAGTTACTTACACTGTTACACACACATGCATGTGGATGATCATGCAGCAGCCTATGGCGAAGAATTGGAGATGGAGTGGCTTTAATTTGCATGCATGGCAGGTGTGCATGCTGCGGCGACGGCGAGACGACGACACGTACATCTGCGGCGCCTGCAGCTCCGACAAGTGTCGATGGAGGCCATGCCTGGCTGCTCTGCCTCCTCCGTCCTCGTCCTCGTCCTCGTCCCCGTCGTCCCCGGCCGTGATTGAATTTGAATTCAACGCAAACGCCGGCCCGGCTTCCTCTCCTCTCTCGCTGCGGCTAGGCACCCCGTCCTTCCTTCCTTCCTTTCGTTTGGGCCTGGGCCGCTGGGTTGGGCTGCCTTCCCTTCCCTTCCCTTCCCTTCCCTTCCCTTCCCTTCCCTTCCTATTATTTACTAGTATATTACCCGTGCTAACGCTACGGTGACATTTAGAAAAAATTACAAAACTAAAAAAAATCATAAAACTAAAAACAAACCTACCCCACTAACAAGAAAGTCTATATGAAAATTACGGTACTTTTTTTTGGGAATATATATTTGGTTTTAACAAATGCTATGTAGAAAAATTGAGAAACACAGCTGATCTACAAATGTCCATCATTTGTCTTGTAACTTTGGTAACAAGTCTATAAAAAATGAGATATTTGATTGTAGTTAGTGTAGGTGTATACCTGCCTTATTGGACAAACAAGCAAGAAAAACAAAATTATAGAGATCGATTAAAGGAATAATAAAATAAAAAATGTCTAACAAAATCAGGCACCTATGTTCAAAGTCTATCACGCAATGCCAAGAAGACAAGCAAGGAAGGGTATGTAGAAAATTTTCAAAGATTTTGTGAGATCCATGTGTTTAATTTCATAGTATTGTGTTCTTATCGTGCGATCCATGTGTTTTATGTATTAAAGTTTAGTTATTCCGTTGCAACGCACGGGCACGAACCTAGTATAATAATAAACTAATAACTACGATGATCGATATTAAAAAAAATACTACGATGATCGATGCCATCGAGATCATGCACCCTACGCAGTGCGTCCGCGTGTGTCTAGATGTACAAGAGCGAGGCGACGGCAAGAAACGTGGCAGCGACTCCAGTCTTCCAAGCGCCGCCGCGGGCACCGGCAGACGAATCGTCGTAATCGAGCACGTCAAGCACGCTATCATCATCATCATAGTTCGTGGTGCCTCTCGAGCCGCCGCCTCTTGATCCACCGCCGGAACGGGAACCGCCGCCCTTTGACCCGCTGCCGGAACGAGAGCCACCGCCTCTTGATCCACCGCCGGAACGGGAACCGCCGCCCTTTGACCCGCTGCCGCCGGAACGAGAACCGCCACCGCCGCTTGATGATCCACTGTCGAAACGAGAACCAGAACCGCCACTTGATCCGCTGCTGCTGGAACGAGAACCCTCTCCGCCGGAGCCGCCGCTGCCGGAGGACAAGCGCATGACCCCCTCACTGACGTGCTCGTGGACTTGCTTGTCGTCGACCTCGTGCTCGAGCGGCACGGCTCCGCTGCTGGCCGGTGCTTGTCCTTGGTTGAGGCTGAGGACGGAGAGTAGGGCGGAGAGTAGAGATGTAAGGTCGTCATCATACTTCTAATCTGGGCCGTCTAATCTGTATGACATATGCTGTGAGTCGTTGATCTTGTAGGTGGGATTTGCTTGGAGAAGATTTCAATTATAGTAGAGATTATTATATATAGATAGATACTCATCATGACATAGAGAGCACTCAACTCACTCACAAGAGTAGTAGTACTGTTACTATGGAGGATGAGGCATCATCATCAGCGAGGAAGCCCAAGAGGCCGCGCGTGGCCCCGGCGGCGGCGGCGGCGGCCGCGGCCTGGGAGCCTCATTTCACGTACCTCCCTATCGCCGACGCCCTCAAGCAGCGTCCCCGCGCCCGGGTCTGCCTCTTCGCCGTCGTCGCTGAGATCGGCGCCGCCTTCCACAGCTCCGGCACGGGTGAGCCGAGCGAGCCTCACTCCCCTCCCCTCCCCTCTCCTCTCCTTCCGCGCACCCCGCACCTTCCTCTACCCTTTCCTTTCCTCCGGATTTCCATTTTACCAGTTCGCGCTTTCTGCTTAACCTGTTGCAGCATGTATATTCTTCGCTCTCATTTCTTCACCTAGGGTTTCCTATCGATCCCAAATGTTGCGGAAATTTCCGTTGTCATTTTTGCTGTCAATGAAATTAGATAATAACCATATATGTTTGGAATCTGATTTCTTCACCTAGGGGCTAGGGTTATATTTGCAATCTGACTTGTCGATTAGGTTTACTTCTCTGCTCAAATGCTGCTCGCTTATTGTGGGGGGACACATGCTTTAGCTTGTCATGAAGCATTATGCGTTGAGACTTGAGAGGGACCTTCTGCTGTCGTGTTCATTGCCATGCCTCACTTTTCATCCCTTGGTCATGTCTATGTTTTTTGCAGATTTCACTGTTACGCTGAGGATTGTGGATGAATCGCGCAAGGCTGGAATATCTGCAACATTCTTTGCTCAAGAACCTGACCTATTGCCCTGTGTTAAGTCAAATGGAGATGTGATCAGTCTCCGTGACGTCATGGTACACCATCAAACTCTATTTAATTATGCCATTTGTCACTGGGTGTTTCTCAAGAACCTTTTTATATGTGTTGTTGTTTAAGCCTATTTTCTTTTCTCATCATTTTGGAAATTTTAGTGACACTTTTGGCAGCACCTAGTTCATGTCTACTTTGATCTGCAGGTAAAGTGTTATCTTGAGGAGTTCTTTATTGCAGTTGACAAAAGGCTTTCTTCGTTCGCGCTGTTTGAAAGCAAAGTATCTGCTGAGTGCAGCCCATATCAGACTTCTAAGAATTATCATGGCAGCAAACATGACAAAGAACGTTTAACCCAGTTGAGAACCTGGCTTCCTCTAGGTGACTCCCTAGTCGATAATTACTTTTGATAATTTATTTGGTCCATCCATCTGCATGATATTTCCTGTGGTGTCTTAATCATGCTCATTCCACTCCAATTTTATGTGTCAATAAATAAAATATCATGGTGGTGAACATGTTATTATCCAAATGAGAAGCCAGCCTAACTATCGTACTTGTGGGACTGAAAGGCTACTTCAGTTTCCGATTTCTTGGTCCCACCAATTAGCACGATTCACTTGAATTTATGTAGGATCAAACAGTATACTGTAGCCATTCTATTTATGAACTCTTCTTACCCAAAGGAGTTAAGTATTTTATTATGAATTATGAGTATAACAGAACTTGCACTATCTCATTTTAGCCCTTAGTTAAGGTCGGTCTCTGCCTGCCTTTCGATCATGACACAACAAAAGTTTGAACTTTATTGTCTAGAATTGTTCCTATTTTGTTAGATTGTCAGCTTCTTGCAGTGAACTCATGTTACTTTCTAACTACCTGCTCTCCCGATAGGTGATTGGTATATGCTATTCTGTTTCTTTAGGATATATATATATATATATATATATACCTTTTACTATAGCATATATTCTGCGTCTATCTTCGTCTCCCTGCAGATATTCATGAAATACTTAACTACTATGTCCCTAACAATTCTTTTAACATCTGTTTCTATCTAACTACTTTGCACCACAGGTCTGAAAGATTTCGGTCTGAAAGATCTCGAATTGCAGTTGAGGAGTTTAAAGTCTGATTCTACTTTTGATCTTGTATGCAAGGTTAGTTCTTTATTCAACCATATTGAAACTCGAGACTTATTTTGGATTCAGGGAATGCTCAAAAATATTTCTCTGCCTTTTTGTAGGTTTTGCATGTCCTTAAACATAAAGACAAATGGATATTTTATGTTTGGGATGGAACTGATACCCCTGCAGCTGAGTTTCAGGCAATGTAGGATTGTCGGTTTTTCAATGTTTATTTATTTTTTTTCTATTTTTTCAGCAATAACTAAGAAAAACATCTATGCAATATAGGATGGTGCTCTAGTGTTTTTGCAATATTGTTGCAGATTTTAATCTTTATTTGGTTGTTCTTATATGGTGCACTGAACTTAAGCATAGTTAATGAAAAGAAAATAAGTCTTATCTTAGAAAAAAGCATTTGCTGACGTCAGTCATGTCACTATTTTCACCTAATTGACCTTTTCTTTTTGGTGCCTCTCTGCTATTGATTGGTGAACATATAGTTCGGATGCTGAGGCAGTTGCATCACCCGCTCTACCCAGGGAGCTTTTATGCACAATGCCATGTATTGGTACTGTTCTGAGGATTTTTTCAGACAGGCCTGTCAATAAAGCATCACACATGCAACAGGGTACTTATTGGGCCAGGTTCTGCAACATTACTTGCAAGCGAGAGTTTGGCATTTGGAAAGGCGTTTTCTTGAAGCGTAGTAGAGTTCGCCTTTTATCTCATGAAGATGGTAGCGTTGTTGATCGCCTGAAGTAATCTTCTTTTCTGATGAATTTTAATGTTCTTTGGACATTATATAAGTAAACTTTACCAATTACATGAACACCTCCAGGATGTATGACAGCCGCAACGCCAACAAAGTTCTCCACCAGCCGATGGGAAGCTTCCCCTCTAATGTTGCTGGTATAGAGCATTGCTCCTCTGAATCACTGATGAACATATTATGTTTCATCGTTCATATCATGAATTTAGCTACTGTTTCAGCATTTAATCGATTAAAATAGCAATGTTTAAGTTGCTCATCGGTCCTTATCTTCATTGTTATCTGAATAAGTGTATACTATAGCATTCCACCGTTATATTTGCATATGAAGTTGTGCATAAAAACAAACCTCAGTATTTTTCTGGTGTGCTATGTATATATGGAGATCTAAATGAAACACGTGATGATCTTGTCAAAGTGCTTGTTTATATGTATTGTATTGATGAAGTGTTGCATAAAGTTGTAATGCATTTTTGCTGCCATCTGTTGCCCACAAAGGCTTGCCTCATGACAATTTGTTATCAGTTTTGTCAGATGAATATGAGGAAGAAGGTTACTCAACGTTGATGGAGTCTTTAACTCATCCTGAGGTATTGCTTCTTTCCCATTTTTCTCCAGTTATTTATTAGTTATATTTCTGTTTCCGATTTGGTCTAATATTATCCAACACCCCTAAGAACATGCGAGCATGTTTACTTTGAGTTGTATCCCAGTGATTTATCTCTCCCTTCTCATGAGAAAACTATATATTTTGCTTCCCTAGTTAGTAACACAGAACTGTGCGTGTTCTGAACTCTGGCTCTAAAGCTAACCAGCTTCAATATCTCCTTTTTCTTTTGTGCTAGGTGACTCACAAAGTGAAAACCTTGGTCCGTGTTGTGGCATTTTATCCTTGTGAAGCTTATGAGCTCCATTTGCTTTTACGTTCGAATTATGACTATTCTATTCGGTTGACTCTTGAGGATCCTACAGCGAGAATTGATGCGTACGTCCACAAGCAGAATTTGGTAATATGTTACTAAATTACTCTTATGCTTGATTTCCTTGCCTACAGACCAGCCCAGTTGTTCACATTGATTACCACTGAAAAAAAAAATCAGTGTTGGTGGTAAAAAAGTTATGGGTGCTTAAAAGTCTTGCTGAGTTAGGTGATCATGTCTTCATCTAAATCCTTGGCAGGTCCAATTCTTCGGTGATTCTCTGACAGAAGTGGTGGTCATGAAAAAGCTGAACAAGCTACTCGGCATCCCAGAGTCAGAGGACGGTGATGAAGTTGTCCCAATGTCCTGGAATTCACCTTGGATATGGTGTGTCATGTCATCATACTATTGCGAAAAAACCGATCCCTGGGGCAGTAGAAGGTACCGAATCGTTGACACAACGATCAGGGATTGAGTGTAGTATTTTGTATGTGTTGCTAGCCTACTTATATAGTAAGTATTTTGGAGAGGAGGGGGGAGGTGTTGGCATTATAGCCTTACGAACATCTTGTAAGGATGCAGGGCGACATGCTATAGTTGTAGCCTACTACTGCAGTGTTATTGCCTCATGTAATGTTGCAGTGCCGTCGTTCCGTGGCCATATGCTTTTGTACAGTCAGTGAATTATTCTATCCAGAACACTGGTGGCACCGTGGCATTCTGTATGTGCCAACTGTGAACATGCACTCTAGATTATCTTAATCTCAAGAACCTCTTATTTTATTGTTCGGCGCCTTACAGTTCTTTGGGTTTCTATATATGGATGGATATGTTTCTTGTGAATTTTCTGCACTTCGATATTGCTATGTTGCAGTTTCAGTTTCATCAGAAGCTTGCGATGGACTTCTCAAGTAAAAGAGACCTGCTGTTGGGCCAGGTCGACCATAACCCATTTGTGCTGTGGGCCGCCGTAACCATCCAATTCTATCTATTTTTAAAATACATCCATCTAATTCTAGTGCTAATAATAAAATTATGTACGAAGGCAATAAGCACATCTGTTTCAGTCCAATTCTATCTTTTCTTTTTGATGAATGAATCAGTAGTCCGTGCTTACAAAACTCAGTAGCCGTCGGCCCTTGTACATTCCACATTCGCTGGTCGTTTTCCCTTTTTAGCATGAAAACGGCAGGTGCTCTGCCTTTGCATTATAAGCAACTGTGGTGAAAACATACAGCAAATTACACGGACTGGACTTTAGAGATCCAAGAAGAAACAAACAAAAAAAAAACACTGCACACCAGCTGCAGTCCGGTGTGGTTCTACTTCTACCTATACGTCAGTTATTTACATGAATATGTTCATGCGCATATAGCAGCAAGATGTCTCGTTGGATTAGCCTGCTACCTCCGCTGGCGTCTGCCTTTTATCGTCCAAGACTCTTCTACAGCGCTTTTTACAGACAGCATAGATCACGAATCACTTGGGTATGCTTTCTGTCAGTCCTTATGTTGTCCGGCCCAATCATGGCAGACCACCAGTGTTTGATTCTTATGCTTGTTATGTTTTGATTGATCATTGGGAGGTTGAGCTTTTGAGCTAATATTGACCAGACCATACAAGAGGACGAACGATTTTGGGCTTTTCAGCCACCATGTGCTCTGGCGATTCAGCTTCTGTTCTGCATATCTGACAGACAGGGTTTGCCTAGCCTCCTCGAATGTTCGCTTGTCTAAAAAACCATAGCAGTGTTCGCTGATTTGTTGTGAGAGAAAAAAACACTGCTGAATGGCTGACAGATTCAGCAGATAAGTTCAAGTGAACAGATACAAACTGCAAAGCAACCCAGATGAGTAGATGATGATGATCTCCATCCAGTTCCAACCTAGCAAAAGTGTACGGTTAGCACAGGCATGGAACGGAGCAACAGAGCGCAGCACCAATGCAAAGCAATAGCTTTTTCACTGCAACAATTAACACCACGCATCCACAGACCACAATCTGCAGCCAGCAACGGCGAGAGGGGCGAGCAACTACTGCAGACAGAGCAGAGCATGGTTTGTTCATTCACATTTCAAAGCATCCAAGTACAGACCGTTAATTAGACGCCCTAGAGAGCTTCACTATGAACATATATGGCCGCCCGGCCCATGGTCTCCTCATCAGAAACTGGCGGAATTCGTTCGCCGGAGGTGGTGGTGCTGCTGCTTCCTCTCCGGTTGCGGCAATGGCAGCCGCTCGTGCTGCTCCGGTGGTGGCTCCAGTGGTTCCAACATCTGCACCACACCCAAACCAAGCACATTGTCAGCTGCCAGCATCTACAGACAGAAGCCTCTCTTTCGTTCTTATGTTACCCCCTCTATCCATGAATGAACCATGATACATCCAAAGAAGCTACCATGTCACTGACAATCAGCATGATATAAGACTACCACTACCAGAATGGATGGAACTCAATGTACAGCATTAGAAGTACGTACTAGGTGACAAACTCTTGGAATGGAACTGTGGATGGATGGAGCTATCTAAGGAATGCACATGCTCTTCATTGGGCTCCATTTTTTTTGTCTCATCAAGCTGAAATTTGGAATGTTGTGACAGCTTAAACTTTTTGTTTAAAAAAAAAAGCCACAACTGCCATTGCCTGCCCTATAAGAGCGCATTAGACAGGTCCGTACACTGCAAATGCATAAATGATTTGCAACAAGATGCTAGAATATAGGACTACGTGATCGTCCACAATCCCCGTTTATATATATATATATATATAAAGGCAAGCCAAAATGGTCCACAGCTGGTACTACAATTTTAGCTCATCTTTCTAGACTAGGAACTAGAGACTTCGTTTGGCCGAATCGGTGAGACCATTTTTAGCCCCCTCCACTAAGCATCCATAGCAAGTTTAAGCCTACATCTTGTCTTGTGTAAACAAACACTGAAACAAGGTGCAGTATCTTCCTACCACTTTTGTCTGGACTAGAAAATGACTCACTTTCAGTTTCATCAGAGAGAGAAAGAGAGGGAGAGTTTTTGCAGGCCTGAATGAATCCATCCACCAAGAAAGAGCTCTGCTGGTGAAGTGCTCAAAAGAAACTGCTGAATGGAACCCATGGAGGCAGAGACAAGGGAGGGAGGGACCACTTCACTTTGAGAGAATAATGATATTTACCTTGAGCTTCCTGAGACGCTCGTTCTCCTCCTCCAGCCGGGCGATCTTGTTCTCCAGCTCGTTGGTGTACGCCTGCAGAGGAGGACACCTTAGCAGCTTAGAGAAGGAAATCCATGGAGATGGAGCTTAAAAATCTTGTGCAGGGACTAGGGGACTGGACTTTCATCCAAAAAAAAAAAACTAGGGGACTGGACTGTGGAGGAACATAAACATTCTATTCTATTGGGAGGGGTGTGGAAATGGAATGGTGGAAGTGGAAATGGAACCCCACCTGCTTCCTGGCCCGGGACCTGGCCGCGGACTCGCGGTTCTTGATCATGCGCTTCTGCCGCCGCTCCACCGTCCTCTCCACGACGCCGTCCCCGGGCACGGCCGCCGCGGCGCCGCGCTTCCGCCCGGCCACCTGCGAGTGCGAGTTGGAGAGGAAAACCCCCACCGGGCGGTCGCGGTACGCGGCGTCGAGAGCCGGGCCGGGGCCGGGGGCGGCGGCGCCGAGCTGCAGCGCGTACTGCTGCTGCGGCGGGTACTGGTGCATCCAATGCGGGGCGGTGTCGACGGCGACGCCGGCGCGGGAGAGGAAGTCCTCGAGCGTCATCTCGCCCATGGAGGGCTGGCGGGCTCCGCCGCCGCGGGCCCCGGCGCTCTGGATGTCGCGCCACACCTCGTCCACCGTCTTCTTGGCCGCGTTGGGGGCGGGGGCGGCAGGGAGCACGGTGCGCAGGAGGTCGTCGAGGTTCATGGTCCGCAGCGGCTCGCCCAGCTGCGTCTCCACCTCGGTGAGGGTGAGGCCGTAGACGGAGCCCTGCCGCGGGAGGGGGAGCGGGAGGCCGCGGCGGGCGTCGTCGCCGTGGGAGTGGGACGACATTGTCTGAACTCCCATCCAGGGGCGCCCACGTGCGATCACCTCACCTACTAGTCACCTGCACTGCACGGCTGCACCTGCAAAGAAATCAATGCGCAGCGACGGCGCAGTGGGGAGGGGAGGGCGGGCGGCGCAGGCGCAGAGATCGGAAATGGCAAGAACAGCAGGTGCTTTGGTCGACCGGAGCGTCGACAGTGGAAACAAAACCTTTGGGGGGCATATGACAAGAAAGGGAGAATCTTGCGAAGAAGGAGAGGCCTGGGGGCGTTGTGCTTGTGCTGCAGCAGCTCCTGCTACCTTTTTTTTTTACCTGAGCAAGCAAGAAGCAAGAAAGGGGGAGGGGAGGAAGATGAAGAGGAAGAGGAAGAGGAGGGACCAGATCGATGGATCAATCAGAGAAGAGGGGCAGATGGGAGCCTTAATTTTAGGATTGCCACAGCCGCAAGAGGGAGAGGAGGGTCCAAAAAGGGAAGGGGAGTGATGAAGCGAAGGCAAGAGAAGAGGAGGAAGCAGAGGAGGCAGGAGACTGACTGGGAGAGAGGAGGAGAGCCAAAGCCAAACACAAGCCAAGGTGAAATGGAGGAGAATCGAATCGAGTGCCTGCCTTCCTTTTTGCAAGGCCGATGCTCCAGGCTTTGCGCTGCATTTTTATTTATTATTATTTTCCTTTCCTTTCTTTTCTTTTTTTTGTGTGTGTGTGTGAGAGAGAGAGCGAGAGAGGAGAAAGGAGGGAGATGAACAGGGCAGCCCAGCACAAGTGAAGCGACTGAGGCGCTATGTGTTGGGCCCACCGGAGGGAGTTCATTAATGCAAAAAAGAAGTCATTTGGGGTTTTCTGCTCCAGATTTTTTCTGTTTCCTTGTTTGTTTCTTTGGGACCGCAAAGCTCAAAAGGTTTTGTTCGGTTAATCACTTTCTCAAGCGGCTTCCGGTTGAAAGGGACGAAAAAGATTTTGATTTGCATAGATTTTATTTTTTTAAAAAAAAAAGTCTTTATAATCTCTCTTTAAATCTTATCAGACCGGAAAAAGAATTAAGGGCTCATTTGATGTGGCTTCGAGAGGGCCTGTCGCCCTGTTGAAGCCTTGCAACAACTAGTAGCTCTTTTGGCTCCATTTCCTAGTTCATATTTGTAAGTCAGAACACTTTTCTTTTTGCTAAGGGCGTGTTTTGTTTCGGTTTTTTGCTAGCTTCTACAAGCCATAAGCTGAAACAAACTACAACCTAGTTTGTTGAGCAAGCTTTTGAAAAGCTAAAAAAGTTGCTTTGGAGTAAATAAACCAAAAGCTAAAAAAAACATGTTCTGATAAGCTTTTCTGGCTTTTGGTGTGCTGAAAAACATTAAAATTATGTCAACTTAGACAATTCAAACCCTAAACAGTGCCAAACAATGCAAGTGCAGATGGAGACGGTGCCCCTAGTTGCCATGCCAATCACCAAACGAGCCCTAAGAGACCCATAGCCATAGTCAATGTTAAAGTATATTGTATCCATTTGGTCGGGTAAAGAACTCGATACATGGTTAGTTCCATGAGGTTTCGTCTTTGAGTGGTTAAATGAAAGAGTTATAAGGCTAGTATTAAAAAAAGTTATATAGAACTAGTGTATATCGTAAACCTATAGGCTATCTCTATGAATGAAATGAATGTCGTAGTCTCCACCCTGCATGTAATGGAAGGGCGAGTTGTGGCTTGCTACAAGGGAGCTAGAATACCTATCCACAAGACTCTAGCAATCACATGCAATCCATACACAAAATAGACTTTTGAGACACAACTAGAGGGATAAACACGTAGAATTCATCAGTCTAGATAAAGGGTATGTTCGTTGCAGTAGAAGAAACTCTATCGGGTCCTCCATTCCATAGTTCATATCTAGGTTGTTGGAGCTGGAACATTTTTTCCTATAGTGCTGAGGGCTACTTGTTCCTCTGGTGAAAGGGGATGTTCGCTGCCAGTTCATATCTATAGTGATGAGGGCTGCTTGTTCTAGGGTTTTTTTCTGGCTTCTACCATGTAGTAGCCAAAAGCTAAAACAAAAGGCCTATTAGCTATTGAGCTAGCTTTTGAAAAGCTTGCTTATGAGAAAATAAACTAAAAGATTAAAAACACATTCTGAGAAACTATTTTTAGCTTTTGGTGTATTGAGAAGCTCAAACATTATTGAAAAACCAATAGAAAGAAACTAACATCTAGAAGCCAAAAACGAGAAAGCCAACTTTTGAGCCAAAAGTCTCAAACTATAGCTCAAACAAATAAGCCCTAAATAGGACAAGTGTAGATGCAGCAGAGCCCCTAAGAGTCATGCCAAACAGGCTCTAAGAAAACTATATCCATAGTGAGTGTTCAAGTACATGGTTAGAAAGAAAAACTCGATACACAAGTAGTGCCATGAGGTTTCTTTGAGATGGTGAAATGAAAGACGTATGAGTCTAATATCCCGGGGAGAAACAATTATAAAACTAATGTATACAATAGTTATATATTGATGGTCATAAAATCTATCGGCGATCACCATGAAATGAAATGAATGTGATGGTCTCCGCTAACATATAATGGAAGGATGAGTTATAGTTCGCTACAAGTGGGCTAGAACACACCTATCCAGAGACTTTGGCAATCACATGGGATCCATACACACACAACCACAGGGATAGGCACGTTAGGTTCATCAGTCCAGAGAAAATAATCCAAAAGCATAGTGTCAAACCATGGTAGATTTTCCACTTGCTCTTGTTCCATGAACAGAAGGACGCATGATCTTTAGAGACAGTGCTAGTCTGTAGAAACCAGCAGCTTTTGCGGTTGGACAGAGAGATAACAGATGGACGCTGCTGGCTGACGCAGTGACGCTGAGCTCCTGTGGCCGTGCTTGACGTCCCATGCTACTAAAGGAGCAGCAGAATAGTCAAATGACTATTACCGATAAGGATAGATCTGACATAATCCGCCTAAAAGCTTGGTGTATTTTTCTATGGTAAAAATAATTTTTTGAGCAAATTAACTGATTGGTTGAAGGGTATATTCTCTCTAATGACTGGTCTGTTTCACCTCTCATCTCTCAGCAGGGGGTCCAATGGATGAACTGTTGAATGGGCGGGCGCTGTCAAAACTGCTGCCATGATGGGAGAAAAGCTCGATCGTTTTTTTTTTACCTTTCTTTCCCACCAAGAAATTAAATTCACTCGTCTACCGAATCTTCTTTTTCTCCCCCGGCCCCTTTTTCTTTTTGTCGAGGGTATCAGTAAGGGGTACCCTCAGCGATGCGCATTACGAGATTGCCCGTACGCGGGTCGAGACCTTCAATTCGACGCTCTAATCTCACGTATGCGCCGCCATCGACGGCCGCAGCCTCGAAGACGGAAATAGCGTCGAGCGAATCGAACAGGCGTCGAGCGCTGGTTACCGTCGAATACGGAACAGACTCGTGCGAACCGGGGGGCGTCGAGCGCGAGGGCGCCATCCGCCACCTGACGCGCGCACGCGGGCCGGAGCATTAAATGCGCCCGATGCTTCCCCACCTAACGAACAGGTCACGGGAGGCGTGATAGGGAACAGGCTTCCGTCCCATCAATCTTTTTGCAGCCTTCCTACCGAACGACCCGGAGCGTGTCGGGACACAGGAAATAAGGATGGAGTGTCTAATCGGGACACCCTCGAGACACCCAAGATCAGCGTTCCAGATATCAGCATATTACGCGGCGTCCGACCCTCGACCGAGCAGGGTTCCTTCCCAGGGACAAGTTGGGCGTCGACTGACAACACCACAGCTACCCCGCCGGATTCGCCGCCATATCGTACAAGCATGCGACCCCAGAACCAGTGCAAGGCGGCGCGCAGGGCAGAACGCAGGAGCACGCGCAATCATCGCCGGGCTATCAAGATGGGACGGCTCGAGGCCAGGCTGTACGGAAACCTCGAGTAGGTCGGCGCTCCATGCGGCTATCGACCCCTACTCTAACGTCTACACATGTACCCTATGTCTCTCCTTGGAGCTATAAAAGGAGGGACTCAGGAATAGAAGGGAGAGATGACACTACGACACAAGGCCACGCTCATACGTAGTAGAGCTTGACACTTCAAACCACGCTTGTATTCACCCCTGTACAAGCACTTAGGTGCAAGATAATACAAACTCTCCCCACCCCGCTGGACGTAGGGCCTTCTCTTGCCCGAACCAGGATAAATCTCTGTGTTTTCTTGCATCACCATCCGGGAAAGGGAGCACGCATACAAATTTACTCGTTGGTGTGACCCCCGGGGGAATACACCGACACTTTTCTTTTACGGCTTTCAATGCATATTGTTTCTTTTGCAGTCACTCGTGTGCAATTCCTAGTGAAATGCTGGGCATGGAATCGTTGTGGCCAAAAAAAACAGCCCGGATTCCCTAAGAAAAAAAAAAGCAAAAAAGAAACAGGAGCATTTATGTAAAGGAGGTGGAGCATTTTCATGACAATGCATGATTATGCAGGAGCAATGAAATTGATCAGACAGGGAATACATTTGTACCACTACCACAAACATGAATATTCCTTATGTTTCCATTAGCAAATAACTGAAATAAGACACCTGGCTAAATATCTACTATATATATACTGCTAACGGAAATATATATGGCACTGAATAATGTGCTGTACGTCTCCAACATTATCAAGGAGAAAAAAAAAGGCCCTGAACAAGTGATTTTAATGAAGGAGCATCAGACTGAAGTCCCTCGGTGTCATTACACGTAGTCGCGGAATATCCATATCCTTTTCGCCGGCAGCATATATATAGGTAGATAGATAAATAGATCTATTGTGGTTTCTGAATTTATTAATTCATCGGTTTCCGTTGTATGAAACAGCATCACCTTTAGAGTGAAGAATCACACATCGTACTAGCTGCCGCGCTGGCCCAATGAGAGGCTAAGCAGATGCACTAAGAAAGGTGATTAAGCCTCTCTTGTAAGCAAAATTTGGGGACAAGCTTATCTGCTAATGATGGTAATCATTGCATATATCTTTCAACCAAAGTTATCCCCAGGCACGCGTCATGAAAATAAAAAAGAGACGAATATTACTAAGCAAGCAATGCAAGTTCCTTCAGTGAAAAAAATGAAGGAAAGCTTACTATTACTAAGGCCTCAATTGAGTCTCCACGTTAATTATATTGTCAATAGACTCGCTAGGAGAAATTATAAATCCAAGAAACTCTCACAATTATCAAAGACATATGATCTTTAATTTGTAGAGGCTAGTCATCGTCCCTATATAATTTGTATCAAATCCATAAAATTAAAAATTTAGAAATTGAAATTTTAGATTCATGGCCGCATAGGACCCGTTTGGTTGAGGGAGTTAAACTTTAACTCTCATCACATCGAATGTTTAGACACATGTATGGAGTGCTAAATATAGACTATTTACTAAACGAAAAACATAGCTAGAGAATACATATAGATCACCGCAACTGGATAGTGACAACATCCTATTAATTATGCCTATTATATTATTATAGATAAAATGAACTTATTAAGGGCACTCACAATGCAAGACTCTATCACAGAGTCCAAGACACTTAATTACATATTATTTATGGTATTTTGCTGATGTGGCAGCATATTTATTGAAGAAAGAGGTAGAAAAAATAAGACTCCAAGTCTTATTTAGACTCTAAGTCCACATTATTCGAGATAATAAATAACTTTAGACTCTATGATAGAGTCTGCATTGTGAGTGCCCTAATACGAGTAGTTGATTTTATAGTATTAGTGAGCTAGGGACATTAAATATACCAGTAAGTAATGGTGCTTTTGTCCTGACTAGAGTATGGATTGATGGAGTGATCGATGGGTGCACACAAGTGTAATGTGTTGGTGCAGATATTTTGCAAGCAAGAAAGCGATGGAGAGACAAGAGTGGGACATGCATGGTACGAGAAGACCAATAGCGCCCACCGAATCTGTTTCTTCCTTTTGGGATTGGGATTATTGGGAGTGCATGAGGAACTCAACAGTCCAGGCCGCCGGCCAGTTTGCATGCATTGTGTGAAGTGAGTGAGATGAGCCCACTGCCCACACAACACAAAGGCCTTGTTTAGTTCCCAAAAAATTTCAAGATTTCTCGTCACATCGAATCTTGCGGCACATGCATGGAGTATTAAATTTAGATAAAAACAAAAAGTAATTACACAGTTTGTCTGTAAATCGCAAGATGAATCTTTTAATTCTAATTAGTCTATGATTAGATAATATTTGGCAAAGACAAACGAAAGTGTTACAATACACAAAATCCAAAATTTTTTCCAACTAAACAAGACGAAAGCCTGGCTGCCTGCTGGCTGGGGCTGCATGCTACCTCCTGCTGCTCGATCGATCCAACTCGATCTCCTCCAAGGACAAATTCAGAGAAGAGCGAGCGAAACTGAAACTTGCATTGGGTGGCCCATGCATCCGAAAGCAGGCTTCTCATCGTCGTCTGTCCTGGAGGCTGTAGCGACGATTATTGGAGCATGCATGCAGTGTAGTACTACAGCCGAGCTTAGGCCTTGTTTATAGTTCTCAAAATATTTTGTAAAATTTTTCACATTCTTCATCATATCGAATCTGGCAGCATATACATGAAGTAGATAAAATAAAGAACTAATTACATAGTTTATATGTAATTTGCGAGACGAATCTTTTGAGCCTAGTTAGTATATGATTGGACAATATTTATCAAATACAAACGAAAGTGCTACTATTCATATTTTGCAAAAAAAAAATGAAAATAAACAAAGCAAGTACGTAGCTAGATGGAGTACAGTAACTCCTATTATTGTTATTGACCTTTCCCCCTAGTCTTTGCCCTTTGGGTTGGGCCACGCCAATGGGCCCCTCATGCTTGCTGCTTGAAAGCTTGAAGCTTGAAGCATGCATGAGATGAGATGCAGGCCGGGCTGCTGCATGCGGTCATCCATCATAGTAGGGTACAAGTTTAACAGTGCCAATAATGACAATGAACAGCTGCAGTTAGCTGATGTTACAGCAGCTCTAGCAGGAGTACTTACTACTGTAGGAGTACGTCAATGCAAGTAGCTAGCGAGGCGCCATAATAATTCAGGTCCGTCCGGTGTTGCAAAAGCAAACAAAACACATGCATGATGCGTGCCATGGTTGCTAGCTACCAACGAGGCCACGATACTTCATTCAGACAATCATTGATCTACTAAGTACAGTACTAGAAATGCAGTTGGATAAAGATGAAGATTAACCAGCATGAATGCATGATGATAAACGTTAGGAGCCAGAGCACACAGCAACCACTGTCGGCAACTGCAAGGCTGCCAGGTGCCAGCCCAGCAGCTGTGCAACGAGAGGCTGCTGCGGCGGGGTCGGGGTGCGGGCGGCGGAGGCCCGGTGGCCGAGAGACAGTCGCAGTCGCAGGTGGCACGCGCTCCTGCAAAGCAGATCTGCTCGCTGATGCTGCAGCCAATACCGCTAGTACGAGTATACTCTCCGTACTTTTTCAAAACGGTAGCAGCAGCAGCAACGACGCTTGAGCTTCAGCAGCAGCCGTGGCCACCTGTCAGTCAAGCATTCGAGGCAGCTTGTTTTGCCCTTTTGGGAACTCCAGCCAAGCAGATGCTCGCTCGGCGCTTTGGCAAAAAAGGGCCACCACATCTTCATGTACTACTAGTTGATGGAATGAACTTGTTTAAGCACTCACTCACTAACCAGGGGGACAGCGAAATCCGGTCGACCCCTAAACAAATGGGAAGCATCAACCTTTTATATACTCCTAGTCAGCACTCAGTAGTGTAATTTCTGCCTGTATTGGGTTGAATTGCTGGCAGTGAGCTAGTGACCATACATTTTTCTTTGTTTTACTCGTACTACATAGTATGTAGTATCTACTACCTCTCTTCTAAAAAAACACAATTCTATTCTTTGTTAAATTCTAAAGGTTGACCAAACATATAGGTAAAACGTAAATGTTTATCATATCAAATAAGTATCCTACCAAAATATATCTCATGAATAAACCTGAAAGTGGATTATGATCCACGTCCACTAAAATTGATCTACACGTTGAGGAACCTGTCCAATCCAAACCAAATACATTTTCAAAATATTCAACCCAATCTATTCAGCCCAATCCAGTCCAATCCAATCACCCAACAGCTTGCATGTCGAACACCTTGCACGAAGAGGTCGAAGCCAAACCTGAGGAGGACGGCATGGGCGTGGATGCTCATGTCGGCGCGGAGCGCGGACAGGTCCGCGCAAGTCTTGGCGACGGAAGCGCCCAGGGGCATCATCATGCGCGGGCACCGCCACCATCTCGCCATTCCGCAACCCCCTCTCACTTCTCCAACGCGCCAATCATCAACGATGATGCCATTGCCAAAAGCTTCTGTCGCCATCCCGATCTCCCTACTCCAGCCATCTCGGGTCCAGCCTCCATTTCTTCTTCATCAGCATCGCAGTATCACAACGAGACCTCGACACCACTTCCTGGTGTCGATCCGTGCACATGGCGCCGTCTCCCGAGCCTTGTCGGAGCTCCAACGTCGCCCGTGCGCCTTTGGCCATGGTCGTCTGCCATCAGGTTGCCCCATCGACAAGAATTCGACGGCTAGGCTTGCTGTGGGCCCCTCTGCCACCTCCAGCACTCACCGGTGCTCCGCAATCGCTAGAGCTACACCCCTACATCATCCCCGGCCGATCTTCGCACGGGTCAAGATGCCCAACAGTTTTTTTGATATCCAGTCCAATCCAATGGGGGTCCTGTGGTAGCAGATATCTGCATCCAGACATCTTCCATTTCAATCCAAAATGGGTTAAGCTTGTTTGGACTGTGGATGATCCAAGTCCGCTTCTAGGTCTACTCATATCATAAATATCAATGTCTACCATACTATAGTTGGTCAAACTCAAGAGATTTCAATTAGATACTGCACTAAGTTGTACTCAAGAGTACTCTTTTCTTGAATGGAGGGGAGTACAATAATGCTTTATGCTTAGAGCTTGTTCACTCATGCTCTCACAACAAATTAGCGAATAATACTGGCCCAGTCATATGCATCCAAGCTTAACACAAGGGTCCGCCAGCATGCATGGACTCGTGTCTCCTGCTGCTCATGTGATGCCAAAGCTAAGCCATATGCATGCGCCCCAGAATAAAAGCCTACCAATCTTTTTCGCCCCAACTTTTGTGAAAGCTCTCGACTCTTTCAGCTAGGCGTAGCGTAGGAGCCTCCCTCGAGAGTTACATTTTCTATTAGTGAGGTGGCACAGTACAATGATGCGCTCGCGAAAAAAAGAGACAGTACAATGATGCAACATCACTAATCACTATAGTTACCATGCTCGCTCGTGTACCGTTATAGCCATTAGCTAGCTGCAGCTTCATTTGATTTAATTTCCACCTTCAGCTTCCAAGCGGTTTGGTTCTATTTGTCCCTTCAAGACTCAATATTGGTTTTCAAACTAACATGGATTTTTGCCACGTCGGCTACCAGCATCGTCACAATTTAACCATGCTAGATCAAGTATAATAAAACCATGGGTATCCTCTATTTTAGTATACTTTATACCGAGGCGAATCGGAGAAGAGAGAGGAGAAATTGGTTGTAAGTTTATAGCCAACTCATACACAACAACCAACAAACTTTATAAGAGAAAAATTGGATAATAGATAAACCAACTACTATATGAGTGAGCTAAAAAGTGAGATGCAATAGAGGGTTATATTATTAACTTTGCTCTTATTGGTAGCCACGTCAAAGGGCCTTATCATTTACTCACTCCATCCCAAAATAAGTATATTTCAAAAAAATGTTGAAAAGACCAATCATACTATAAAAATTATATGGGATGAAGGGACCTAGTTAAAATGCTAGCTAATTGTTAGCTAGGGAATCCAAAGCTATCTTACTAGCTATCCTAACTATACTTGTAAATTAGATAAAAAAAAACTATACTTGTAGATACCATTCCAGAGATCATTCTAGCTTTTGGTTTGGCAGGTAGTATATGCGAGTCGGCCAATACGGTCTACCATTTCGAACTCTAATGAAATAGTGGTTTGTATAAATTTCATATAAGTAACTGTATATTTAAATATAACTTTAGCCATAATAACTCTAAAAATACATGAAGTTGTGTTTATGATTCAATAGATGCATACAATGGAACATCAAATGAGAGGTTACTTGATTTTTTTGGCTAGCATCTGTATGACCAGAATGACCACTATTTGCCGGAATGATTAACGGTACGAGATATATCAGCCTTTCCGTCGTGTAACTGACACATAATGGATACTTTTGGTCCTAACACAACTAATATATATCCGTCTATCCCAAAAAGAATACAAGTTCTAATAAAGTGTCATATTTTAGGATCTTATAAGTTTGACCAATTATAAATAAAAATAACTAATATTTATGATATTAAATATATATCATTAGATTAAGTACGAAATATATTATTATTATAATATGCATAATAAATATCATTAAATAATTATTGAATATTTTTACAATAATCTTATGTAGAGATACAAATGTTGCTAATATGTTTATAAACTTAGTTAAATTTTAAAAAGTTAATCTGCACAAAATCCTAGATGACTTTCTTTTTTTATTAGGATAGTATGTTCGTTTATTTGAAAAGTCATGACTGAAAGTATTATTTGGTAATTTGTTGTGAGAGAAAAAACACTCTAGCAGACCTTTATTGTTCAAAAATGTTGCATGGTTGCACATGCCCCTCATGCTACTTTTCCATCCAGAGACTAGCAAAAGGCGAGTAAAAAAATGACGAAGCAAAGGCTCGCTGGCAGATACGCTCCCTGCCAATCACAACTCCCGCCGCGCCACAACACCTTTGGCAGATCACTCGTAGCACTAAATTTTTAATTTTTTTATCCTCTTCTTCCGTACAGTGGCATTTACATTTGAAACTGCACGATAGTACTGGACCAAAAATTCATGATTCTTCAGCAGTGTATCCGCCTTTGAATTTGGCTTTCGTATATATAAGTATTGCTGTTTGCAAAAAAGAGTGGACGCACTCATGGCTGCCTGATCTCACTGAGCTTGACTTCCACAGAGGGCAAAGACTATGAAGAGTGGAGCCTTAGCAAATACTGATAACCTCTTTTTGAAACGAAAGAACAAGTCACAACTTGGCATAGAAATATAGGTCTCGTTGCTAGATTGGAGAGAGTATGCTGCAATATTGAGGGAGGGGTGATAGGCCGGTCAAGAATTCAAGTTCCAATGCATGTACTCGACATATCCCTTTGTCTGCCTAGGTAGGGTAAGTTTCCTCCCTTTTATATGATAAAAAAATACTCCACTGGCCTCCAACCTGGCTTGGCTTGAGGGTGTACATAAACTTTCAAAATGCTTATAAAAGACATGTCTTAAACTTATTAATCGTGTCACCATAATGTGAGTTAATCCAATTGCATGGCACACTAATTGTACAAAGACTCAAACTTTGGTTAGACTTCATATGATCTTAATAAGTTTAAAAACATAGATGTACATCATATACTCTTATAAAGCTAAACCCCACTAGATGAATTCTCTCTTCATGCAAGGTGTCCACATCATTCCCCACTAAGTCCATGTCATCCCATATTAATTACAAAAAATGACCATGTCATCTATATCATGTAAAATGCTTTAAATCTTTAATCTATTAACTTACATGTCATGTACATAAACTATTTGTTTCATCACCGATTCCTCTATAATATAACTAAATATTAGTTTTTCTTCTATTAATTTAGCAAATTTTTACCTGATCTAATACAATAAAATACATGCAAGTCAAGTTCATACACATGTATACATATACAATATACTGAATACCATATAGTAATGCTATGTATTAATGTATATAATAATTTATTTTTAATAAAATCCCGCAACAACGCGCAGGGAATTCACCTAGTTATGATAGTTTAAGAATCTAGATGGCACCTCGAGCCTCATATACTCTTATAAAGCTAAGCCCTACTAGATGAATTATCTCTTCATGCAAGGTGTCCATATCATTCCCTAATAAGTAACCCACTAAATGTTCTATCTCTTCATGCAAGGTGTCCACATCATTCCCCACTAAGTCCATGTCATCCCATTTTAATTATAAAAAATGACCATGTCATCTATATCATGTAAAATGCTTTAAATTTTTAATCTATTAACTTACAAGTCATGTACATACACTATTTGTTTCATCACCGATTTCTCTATAATGTAACTAAATTTTAAGTTTTCTTCTATTAATTTAGCAAATTTTTACCTGATCTAATACAATAAAATACATGCAAGTCAAATTCATACACATGTATACATATATAATATACTGAATACCATATAATAATGCTATGTATATAATAATTTATTTTTAAGAAAATCCCGCAACAACGCGCGGGGAATTCACCTAGTTATGATAGATTAAGGATCTAGATGGCACCTCGAGCCAAAATTAAGGACCGGCTGGTAATGCATTTTACTCATTTTAGGGTAAAAAAGATGAGAATTTTTACAATGGTTGTTGAAAAATGGACGGCTCACGAGAGCCTATCCGATGGCTAAAAAGACAAAGGAACCAATTGGAGAGGCACCAAATCGGTACTAAATGGTGGGACCATATGCACTAAGTGCATCTTAAAATTGGTGGGATGAACCCGGTGGAATAATTTTATTTTCGAGATTTCTTTAGGTAATTAAGGGTAGAATGGTAAATATATAATAGAGAAATAATGTCTGAATAGTATAGGGATGACTGGATTAGTATGTTTGTCACATGTATTTCTCTAATCACCACACCAAGTTACGAACTCTAGCCACTTGTCTCTCTTTTCTCCGTTCTTAGATACTAGGTGTTGCGGCGGCGCCGGCTGCCAAGGCGAGGGCGAGCCGAGGCTTGGGCTGCGGGGCGAGATCAGGCCTGGCTGTGTCCATGCTCCCGTTTTTAGACAGCGGCGGCGGCCGTCCTCGCTGCCGAAGGGTGTGGATGGCGAGGTGCCGCAGGAGGACAAGGCCACGACGCGCGATGGCGAGGGCAAGGTGGCTGCGGCACTGCATGAGGGCGATGGCAGACTGCCGGTGGCGGTGGCGGCGACTGAGGGAGGGTGACGACAGATGCGCGATGGTGAGGGCGAGGGCGAGGCGGCGGCGATTGAGAGTGCAAGGGTAGGGCGGCAGCCTCGCGTCCTTCTGGTTTAGTGACCTCTGGGCGAGTGCGTCCAGGTTCGCATGTGTGTGGGTGCTGGCAAGGGATTGTTGGGGAGAGGAGGCACAATTACCGTATTGATCTTCTACTTATAAATTAATTAGAGCTAATAAATTATTTAGGAACCAAGAGAAACCTAGAAAGACCCCAACCACCTTAAAAGAGCTCAAAAAAGATACCACTCCAAAGACATAGTGAGAAGGGGTAGGTGGGATTTACTAAGTTTAACCCAAGGGGAGACATTGTCAATTTTGTATGAGGTAATAATAGAGTAGTTTATCCAGTTTCTAGACTCTTGCTTAGCCAAGGGTAGACACTCCATCTCGAGAGCTACGAGGAGGACGAGGAATTGAATAGGATATATATATAGATTAATTAATTAATAATATTAATAATAGTACATAAAAAGCCGGCTCGTCAGGGAACACCATGTCCGGATTTGAGAGATCCACATAACTCATGACCGTCATCATCGCACACCCACTGGATGTATCATTAACAACGCAGACGATTATCATGCCTGGTAAGACGAGTTGCCCGGCAGTTTGATGTGCACCATTTTATTTCCAAATTGCTCCAATTTATATTTTGAAAAAAAAAAATAATCTCAATATATACCTAGTGCAATGTTGTAAATGTTTGGGCAGTGATTTACCAGAATTAATCCATTTATATACTCTCTAGATTCTGAATAATCTGCACTATATTCTCTCCGTTCGAAGTTAGAAAATATTTTGACTTTTCTAAATACATTATTTTTACTATATATTTATATCTAAATATGTAGTTAAAAGATGTATTAAAAATATCGAAATGTTTTATAATTTAAAGCTGTTAGAGTATCTCTAGGAGTTTGATATAATTTACTTGCTAAACTAATTAATTTATAACAAGTTAACAAAAGAAATATCAATTTAGCAAATTAACAAAAGAAACTGTTAAAGCATCTCCAGGATTGCATTGGGCCGGGCCTCCATCAGAACGGCTCATCTCCAATCGTGCTATCATTATCAGTGGTGACCAAAAAAAAACTCTGTTCAAAAACTAAAAAAAAAAAGAAAAGAAAGGAAGAAAAATCGAGTTGCCGCCGTCAAGCAAGCAAATCGCAGAAGCCGCCCTCGCAAAACCCTCCCCGTCGATGGCCGGTGTGCCGCCGCCGCCGCGGCAGCTCGAGGTGCGGCGCTTCGCGGCCGCCCGCGCCGGCGAGCTCCGCTCGCTCTACGCAGCCGTGTCGTCCCGACTCGACGACGCCGGCGGTCGGCAGCAGCCCCGTTCCGCGCGCCGCCGCACCACAGGGCACCTCCCTAACAAGCGCCGCCGCCGGGGACCCGGAGAGGTCGGTACCGAGGACGACGGGGGCCTCCCGCCGCGGAAACAGTCGAGGAGGGTGAGGCGGCGGCGGGAGCTCGCCGGCAACCCCGCGGAGGGGTTCTCGGTCGCCGGCGACGGCGCGAGGCGGCTGCGCACGCACCTGTGGTATGCGAAAAGGTTCTCCATGGAGAGGCGGTGGGGATTCATCTTGCCTGTCGGCACACAGGGGAGGTGAGCTACAATCTTAAAATAAAGCAATAGTGCCGACTGTGCACTGAAGCATAATTTTAAGTTGTTTGCTCCTTAGTAAGAGCAACTCCAAAAGCCTAGCTAAAATTAATAGTCAAATTCTATTGTTTAGCCATTTTGTAAAGAAGAGATCCACAACAGCCTTGCTACTTTACAAAATCATATAGCTTGCGTCAGTGGTTGGCTATATATGGCCAACGAAAATTAAGGAATAGCCACTTTCTATTTTACAAAACTAAATAGCACATCTGTTGGAGTCTACCTTTTGTTTTGCAAATTCTAAAATAACCTCCACAACAAAAATAGCCAAGCTGTTGGAGTTGCTCTAAATTGGCAGTAGTGCTGCCCGTGTAGGAAAAACAAAACTTTCTTTGTTTTAGATCCTACTGCACCACGAAAGAGTAATTCTTTCTGAAATTGTATTTATCTAATTGCAAAAAGTCCTGCCTATCATTACTATTGACGACGAAGAGGTTGTGTGTCCATTTTGTTGTTTCATAGAGTAGTAATGTTGGGTTCAATCTTACTAAATACATATACAAATGGGCATTCCTGGTAGAGGAAGCTAGACCAATCTCAAATGCATGTATGTTGTGAGATGGTCAGTCTGGTACCTTTCACCATCTGCTGCGTCTGTTAATAGGTGAGGAGGAAATTCTTTACTCCATTCCCCAGATTTGTATGCTGTGGATATGTAGATGCTCGTGGTGTAATTGAATCTTTGCTGCCCTAACATGGTTATACATTCCCAGTGGGAGGGGCTCAAGGAATGTTCTCAAGCAACTGAAAAATGGCACGACTATCCTTGATGCTGGCTACTTCATTCCAATTGAGCTAGATGGTCCAGAGGTACATGCTCCTGTTCTCTTTCCCTTGCTTGCTTGTAATTTTTCCCCATCCTCTGCTAGCTGTTATGATTGGCTTTTCATCTTCAATGGTTCAACAATCTTACTGGGTGTGCTGCTTACTACAGGATGCCCTGTTATCCATTCTCAGAATGGTTCTGCGCCCATCTCCTTCAGAAAAAACACCTGATTTGAAGCATCTACAAGATCAAGTTATGCGAGGTGTTTGCTATGAGAATGCTATGGTATTTACATGTTCACCACAGACAGTATAGGGTACAAGTGTTTAAAGCGACAACTGTGACTTAATTGTTCTTTCCAGCTTTGGGATGTTAGGAGTCTGCATTCTCAAATTGTTGGACCAGTAACGTATATGTGGCGTCCATTCGCAAGAGCAGATGACAAATCTGGGATTGAAGGAGATCCGTGCCCTTCTCACTGCATTCACGACGAAAGCGGCAGTTCCTCACGACGCCAGTTGTGGATATGGATTCATCCTGCTGCACTCGATGAAGGAATTAGTGCAATAAGATTTGCATGTGAGAGACAGGTGGTTCCTCAATTTCTTATGTAAGGCTTTAACTTGCAGTTTCAGTGTGCTAAAATTTGAAAATAGTTTTTTAAGTAGTTCGCTCCTTGAATCGGTAGTTTCACTAATTTATAGGAACTTCTTATACTTATAGTGTGAATTCAAGGGAGATGTAAGTTATGTAGAATACTTTCTTTGTCACTCTTTTTTTTATTTTTGACCACCACAAATATATGACTCCAACTGTATTTATACTTCCTATTCAGATTAAAGTGCAAACTGCTCACAGAAAATACAGGATGCATCACTTTTGGGTTTAATAGGAGGAATGACAAAAGGGGAAACCTCGTGCCCCCCTTTTTTGTTGGTAGCTTCTCTAAAGAAACATATGAGTTGAGTGCTGTGTTTTGAACTGTTGACCAGAAAATACTAGTCATTTTGTTCTTTTCATGGTTGAAGGTATCATTTACCAGTTTTTATATCCTAATGAGAAACATCGACCTGCTCAGTACCTAAGCACTTTAGAAATTACTGCTTCTATGATCTGAATATAGGAATTAAGATGCTATTTGGTGAGCATAATTTATCTTGTGCAATGTAATCCTTACTGCTGAGTAACAGTTACAATTAGCAGGTTTCCTTGTAATACCATTCCTGCTTTCATCTCACACTAGAATGTCCTGCCCTGCACTACAGATTCAAGATTCTGGTGGTGTGGTCAAATGTTGCTCATTAGAGGGAAAAATCGCAAGATTGGAAGTCAATGGATGCAAGGCTATGCAATCTCTTAAGAAGATTTTTCATCCAACGAAGTAAGTCTCTTCTTTTTGGGAACTAAGTTACTGTTAGTCTGTTACCAGTGAGAAAACAAAGTTGCCAAGGCATGCTAATTTATGTCTTTTTAATTAACAATGCAGTGCAAGTAAGATCAACATGATATCAACAAGTGATATCTCCACATCAACTGATACTCCCCTGGATTCCTCTACTGTCCCTCATCTTTTGAAAGCTTCTGTCATTGATAATGCTGAGACTCTTCAGCCTGGTGCTATACTATCCATGGTAGTTCATGACCCCAGGGAGGTTTCAGTTAAGGGAATAGATTCTTCTCAATTGGTCTCCCTTGGCAAGCAGAGCAAAGATTTGGGGGAAGATGTAGCCCCAGATGCTAATGAGGCATCATCAGAGGTTGCAAATATATTGCCATTGATGTGGATGCACCCTGGGAAGCATGATATATTCCTTTCTGACTGTAGGGAACTGTGGGACTCCAGGCAAAGCATAAATCCTCCTGTGTCAGATGAGGTTCTTTGTAAGGAGAAGCACTGTGAACGTATTAAGTTTTTCTGCTTGGATTCACGAAATGATCAAGGGCAAACAACCCAAGAGAAGGATAACCTCATTCGATCCTGCCCGGTTATTCTTTTGAAACATGCCAGAGAGGGAATGCCTGCTCTAGGGTAAGGCCTATCTTTTGTCCTTGAAGATGTCACATTATTACATTAGATGTCCTGCTTGCAAGAGCATATAAAGAAATTGTTGACTTCTATGTTAGCCTTTATACTGTCCCATTACAAAGAAAAGGGGCATTTGCATGGTTGCCCCATGTTGCTTCCTAACTATGAGTTTGCCCCTCCTATCATGTCACCTGAGTCTATGTATCTCATGTTGGTTTCAGATTTAAGTTGTTTTTCGTTTTGCTTCTTAGAAGAAATATATTTTAGATCAGTTATCATGAGTTTTGATTTTTGAACTCTTTTTTTTTGTCTCGAATTCCTATATAATGTGCTATTATGGTTTGCCTACTTGCCTAGCGAGTTGGTGCAGTAGTGTTTCAAATGATGAAGTTGTGATTTATAATTTTATATACTATATATTGTCATCATCATGTAATCCTGCTAATGATACTGTCTTATTGTCCACATTGAATGAATATACAGGTGGTCCATCATTCTACCTTTGAGTTGGGTGAAACCTTTCTGGCTCTTTCTAGTATCTCATGGTGCCCGTGCAATTGGCTTAAGGGAGAGACGGTGGATTGCATCAAAGGTATTTGCATGTGTAATACACTAATACAACGAGAGGCTAATTATCAGACACTAGCTCCTTTCCAAATTATCACTGGTTTTTTCTTGAATGGCAACTATTTATGAAGCCTTAAATTTATCAAACTGTTATTGCAGTTGTTCAACTTAGCAACAAAGCTATCCATATTATACAATGACCTTTTGTTGACAGAGGCAATAAATGTCAAATCTGTTCATCAAGGAGCACACAGTAGGTTTAGCAGCACCATTTTTTTTGAGTAAAGTCCATCACCGGTCCCTAAACTTGTTTGGGTGTGTCATCCCGGTCCTTAAACTCACAAAACGATTGTTTAGGTACCTAAACTTGTTCAGCTGTGTCAACCTAGTCCCTAAACTTAGAAATCTCCCATATAGGTCCTCAAACTTGTTCAGTCGTGTCATCCCGGTCCCTAAACTTGTTTTTAAGTCATCCAGATCAAAGCAGGGCGAATCTAAAAACTCTATATAGGAAAATAATTCATAACTTTTTCATATGAACTCAAATGAAGATAAACTTTATATCAAATTTGTAGTAAGCAATGCGATCTACAACTTTGTAGTTGAAAAGTTTTTAAATTGAAATCTTTTGGGGTCCCAAAATATTTTTTGAAAGTTTTTAGATCTACAAATTTAAAATTTAAAATTAAATTTTGTGATATTAAACGACTTTAAATAAAAAACATTTCAACTATAAAGTTGTAGAACACATTAAGGGCTACAACTTTGATATAAAGTTTGTCTTCATTCGAGGACCTAAATGGTCGATTTGCGAGTTTAGGGACCGGGATGACACATTAATACAAGTTTAGGGACCGGTGGTGGAATTTACTCATTTTTTTTATTGTCTTAAACACTACTAATGCACTGATATATCCATTATGCAGTTCAGAATGCCATGCTTTCCTTATGATTATCCAGACAGCAAAGCGTATGCATCGTATGCGTCCAAAGAAGCTGCTGATTTTGATAAAGTATCTGAGCGCTGCCCTGTTGCCAAGAGACCTCCAAGAGTTCCTGTGCCTCCTTTATGGCATTGTATCATGACTTCTTTTCATAAAGATGATGTCATATTGGGTTTTCCTGAAGTAGACGACTTAGTGCGCGCTAATATGATATTACCCAAAAGCTTATCTGTACATTCCAAATCTGGAGATGCAGAACCATTGCAAGCAAATGTTGCATCCTTGCAACTTCATGTGCCAAGAACCGCCCAAATGTTGAGACAATATGTGGAAGAATTTGATATGAAATATCTGATTTCATCATCTGACATGAACGTGGATTCTGATCAACCCAACTTAGCTTCTAATGACACTGTCAAAATGCCACGATTGGTGAGTGAATTATGCCTTACAAGGGTTCTGATCCGAGCTTTCAAGGAAGGTTCTTTTGAAGAGGGTGCTGTTGTTTGTGCCCCGCTTCCTTCAGATCTTTCAGCTTGGAAAATCAGGTCAATATCCATGTCCCTTTAATACATATTGTCAAAAAAAAATGCTATTTTTTTTCTTGGTTGATATCAAGAGAGGATACAAGTCCTTTTCTTGAAGCGAATGTAAGATGCAATTTTCGTTCATATATATACATATATTACAGAAATAATATGTACTTTATTCCTGTTTGATGTGTACTTAGCAATTTTAAGGACACTTTGGCATTTTGACACAACACGTGCTTGCTTTGAGCATTTGTTAAATCATCTCGTTCTGTAATCTGTTTCCTGCAGTGTCATTTCCAAGGTGGTAATAGGAAACAAAAAGTGTTTAAAGAGACTAATAATCTAATTTCATGCATGGAGCAGATCAAAGGAAGAAGAGGAAGAATGCGTAGAAAAATGGGAACTCCAGCTTCCTCATTCCCATGTTAGTTCTTATTTCTCCTGGTTTGATCCTAGCACCAGCAGCCTTCAGTTGCCTACAGATGACGCCGCACGGGTGGCATTCAGGTGGCCGATAGGCTTTGTCACCAGTGGCTTCATCCACGGAAGGTACCTATTACATCTCCCTTCTCATCAACACTGTCGTCTAGTAGTAACTTGGGAGTACACTTTGTTTCACTTATCACAGTAACGGGCAAGACGCAGTCGCGGTCGCATTCTGCGAGGCAAAGCTTCTGGCAGTACTGAGGCGACAGCAATGGGCGCATGAAAGCTTGCAGAGCCGGGAGATCTGCGTCCTCGTCAGGAACGCAAGATCAGGTGCGTACCGACGAGCGCTGGCCACTATCGTCCTGGAGCATCAGGAATCAGACCTGGAGTTTCTGTAGTCCGGAACCTGTTGATGTTGTGTTGGGTTTCATCCATCCATTGAGAAATCTGCTGCTAGCACTGAACCCCCACTTGTCAGTAAAACCGTGTCATTGCAATTTTGATGATTTTATTTTTATGGTCTTTTTTTTTTTCTTTTGTGGGTATACTTGTGACTCTGGAGTTTCATTGCTTTGGGTCTGTTTGGCATACGTCACAACAGAACTATTGTGAGTTTTTTTTTTTCTTTTTTCGCCAAACTCTTTTTCAAAATACCTTCACGAGGGAAGTTATTTTTCTTCTCTCACAATGATACGAGTTGAGATGAAGCTAGAAAAAGGTAGCTTATCTTAGCTCTTTTTTTTTTTCATCCATGCTTGAAGCTGCTGGTGATACTGTTTGCCAAATAACCTTTTCAAAATAACTTAGCTTTATTTAGAAATCTGCTCATGAAGTTTTTTTTTAAAAAAAAACAATTTCCCTATTAAAGTTGAGCTGTGCCAAATAGAGCATCATGTGCCTTTTCTTTTGTTGGGGCGACGTGTCAGCTGGACAATACACGAGAGAGCATCGTGGGCCGGCGCAGGAGAGCAGCATAAATCCTGCAAAGCCCAACCCAATACTAGCTGTTCGGGTTTCTCTGTGTGCACGGTTCTGCTGCATCACTTGAATTGAAGAGTATTTGAGTCGAGTCCACGTGCATGCATGTACACGACGACACTCCGTTAACATCTTGCTTCTAATAAACGTAGAAGAAATGGAGAAATTAAAGGCACCACGACGAGGACGACCACCATCAAGCTAGCTTGCTAGGTGTTTTAACAATGCAAAACGCGTACGTGCACGCATGAAACACGAGTCATTTAACAACGGACGCAGGTCCAAACAGTGCTGTCTTCGTCACTAACAGACATCATAATTACGCTCAATAGCTCTACATCTACATGCGTCGCATGCATCATGCATGAACCACCCAGCAGTACCGTACGGTACCTGTGCTGTGCTTATAATAAATACTAGGTAGTATGACCGTGCGTTGCTACGGGATAGCTAACATTTTTATTAAAAATACATGTATCGCACAATAAGATAATAACATTATAATAAAATTTAAATACCAGCTATAAAGTTTAATTTAAAGAAACAAAGTTTCTGAAATCAAACATAGTCACGTAGAGCACGGCGTTATAGCCTCACAATTTCTACTTTATATTTTACTTTTATTAAGATAGGTAGCATGCCCGTGGGTTACTACGAGATGACTAATAATTTATACTAAAAACACACGGATCACATAATAAGTTAACAATACTATAAAGATCAAGTACCAGTTTTAAAATGATATTTAATATAAACATAGAGCGTCGTATGTCATCGAGCTCTATCCATTTCTCTGATACGGTTTTTAGTATCAAGTGCAACTAATTTTAAAATAATATAAGTTATACATAATATTTATATAATATAATATTTTTTAGGATTGCACTGTGGCACTATTTAGTTTCTAAAAATTTTATTGGAGCATTAAATATAGATAAAAAATAATTAATTGCATAATTTATATGTAATGTGCCAGATGAATTTTTGAGCCTAATTTGCCCATAATTGGTCACTAATTGACAAATAAAACAAAAAATGTTACAATAGCTAAATCCAAAAAATTTCTCGAACTAAATAAAACCTATCTTATCTTGTTTGCAGGTGTTAGTCTTGTCTCCTAATGTTATACAAGAATAATTATTTTCTAATGTAGAAATCTATAAATAGACCCATAAATAGAATAATTATAATTTTTGGACGAAAGAGGAATTAAACACCATAGTTAGTTTTACATCAACGTAGGAAATATAGTGT
This sequence comes from Sorghum bicolor, assembly GCF_000003195.3. Classification (NCBI taxonomy): domain Eukaryota; kingdom Viridiplantae; phylum Streptophyta; class Magnoliopsida; order Poales; family Poaceae; genus Sorghum; species Sorghum bicolor. Next base: position 77,229,394 of record NC_012871.2, read on the forward strand.
ATAGTTCTCCGTCAATAAATAAAATAAAAAAAAACAAAATATACACAGTACACATTTACTCCATCCCCACTTCTCTGATGTCTCCGTCTCTCTATCCTCTCACACACTCCACTGCCGACCCTTCTCCTTCCCCGGGCAAGCCCCCTACTCCGATGTGGATCTGCCGCTGTCCTCTCCCTCTCTCCGTTTCTCGGTCGCTGTTCCTCATTCCCAGCGCCATCACTTCTCTCACGCCGACGTGACCACAGATCCGTATGGTGACCACGGCGGCTCCAGCGAGCTCCACTCGTCTTCATATTTTTGCCGCCGCTGCAGCCGCGATGCCGACGGTGAGCATCGGCCGGGACCATGTCGTCCTAGATCTGGGTCGGACCTACCGTAAGCTTGACCTCCTCTGCTCGGTTCCTCCCCCAAATCCATAGATGATAGCTCTCCCCCATCCGTGACAGGTCACCGTGACCAATCGAACTGGTTGCAGCACAGGAGGAGCTCGAGGCGATCTGCTTCGAGCTCGGGGAGCACCCCCGCGGCGAGCCCTGGCGGGACGGCGCCCGACAGCAGGTTGCCTGGAGGTAGAGCGCGCGGAGGCATGGGAGCGTGAGCACGACGGGCGTGGAGGCACGGTTGTTGCGCAGCGACAGGACCTGCAGGTTCTGGAGCTGGGAGAGCATGCCGTTGGGATTGCGAGGCGGTCTGCTTCAAGTTTGGCATCGAACTGGAGGATGTGGTGAGCATATCTCTCCTCTATCCCTCCCATTTAGAGTTTAGTGATGGGTTTGTCTCATTTTATAGTTCAGTGGCCTATTTGCACATACAAGTTTGGTGACCTCGGATGCAATTTACCCGATATATTTTTTTATTTGATACTGCAATTCAGTTATACTGCAATTCAGTTATTTCGCAGCTAATGTATCCTTTTTATATATATAAATTGTGGGGGGGGACTCAACCTATATTCCTTATTATATATGCATGATCAACCTTCTCCTCCTTAGGTGGTGATGGCTTCGTAGAGACCTCCACTTATCAGCTCTGAATACTGTTTTTTATTAGTAATATAAAATTTTATAAGGGATCTCTCATAGACTAAGGTTTACATTCTGTTCAGGAATAGTTTATTTATTTACTTTCTGTTCAGGAATAGTTGACACTCATTGTAGAACCACTTCTGCCATTAATCTTAATAACTTGGAGTGGGTGCTTCAGTTGTTTGAAATTCAGAAGCTCACAATGACTTATACTGCCAGTAAATCAGGCCTTGTTTAGTTCCAAATTTTTTTGGGAAATGAGTACTGCAGCACTTTTGTTTGTATGTGACAAATATTGTCCAATCATAGACTAAATAGGCTCAAAAGATTCGTCTTGTAAATTACAAGCAAACTATGTAATTAGTTATTTTTTAATCTATATTTAATGTTCCATGCATGTGTCGCAAGATTCGATATGACGGGGAATGTGAAAAGATTTGCACAATTTTCTGGGAACTAAACAAGGCCGGTAGTCTATATGCTAGTTAATTTGATTTGTTTATATATCAATTTTCTTCTATTTTCTCTTTTGTGTTTGGCTTTCTCTAACCCAATGTTGAATTGGCTGTTACATTACAGGCTGGAGAGTTTGCTGCTGGCAGAGGCCAGCAGTGTTGCGAATCAGCGGTTCTGTTGAAGAAACTGTCGCTACAGGCACTTGATTACAGAAAATGTCTGAGTTTCTGGACCTTGAGACCCAGGATGGGATAAGAATGACATGGAATGTTATACCAGGCACAAAGCAGGATGCCACTAACTGTGTTGTTCCTGTTTCTGTCATTTATACTCCTCTAAAGCCAAACCTTTCAATTCCTGTCCTTCCTTATGCCCCTCTCAGTTGCCGCATGTGCCGTTCGATTCTCAACCCTTTCTCAGTTGTTGATTTTGTTGCGAAGATTTGGGTCTGTTCGTTCTGCTTTCAGCGCAACCATTTTCCCCAACATTACAACTCCATTTTAGAAAACAACCTTCCTGCTGAGCTGTTTCCTCAATATACCACTGTTGAGTATGCATCCACTTCTGAAACGGGTCCTGTGGAACCTCCAGTCTTCCTCTTTGTTGTTGATACATATATGATTGAGGAGGAGATTGGCTATTTGAAGTCTGCTTTAGCACAAGCAATTGAACTATTGCCAGATCAGTCCCTTGTTGGATTTATTACTTTCGGGACATATGTTCAGGTCATTATCATCTCTCATATTGATACTCCATTGCTGAATGCACTGGTCAAGAACTAATACAGAGATTTTAATTTATGTAGGTGCATGAATTGGGTTTTGGCTTTTTGCCAAAGTCATATGTGTTCAAAGGGACAAAAGAAGTTACACAGGAGCAAATTCTGGACCAAATGAGTTTCTTTGCTGGGAAAACTAAACCCACATCATGTGTGATTGCAGGCGCAAGGGATGGCCTCTCAGCAGAGAGTATTGCTAGGTTCCTGTTGCCTGCTTCTGAGTGCGAGTTTGTGTTGAATTCAGTTAAGAGTTCTGCTTGATTATAAAACCGTGATACATTGGTCTGGGAATTGGCAAAGTTCTGTAGCACATCAAAATGTGGAACACTGTGAAATTATCACTCTCAAGTGACATACTAAAATTCTTTTCCATCATTACTCTGTTGACTCTGTTTCCCTTTTCCTGTAGGTAATAGAAGAACTGCAAAAGGACCATTGGCCTGTTCCAGCTGATAAACGTTCATCAAGGTGTACTGGAGTTGCATTAAGTGTTGCTGCTAGTCTCTTGGGGGTTTGTGTTCCTGGATCAGGTGCTAGAATTATGGCATTTGTAGGTGGTCCATCTACAGAGGGACCTGGTTCTGTAAGTCAAAGTTCTTTTTTTAACATGTTGAGCTTCATTCCCACTGATGCTATAATGTAGATGTTAGGATGGCCAGGTCGTGTTGGCACTCCCAGGGGGAAGGGAGAAAGCTAAGATTGGAATCACTGTTTCTTCTTGTTTAGTTACAACAGTGGCATATGATTCCTTCTATAGAGGCTCATCTAACATATACTGATTAATCATTCCATAATATGGCAAGCAAGAGCTCTGTACTTTAATATGGTTCGAAAGTAGGTATGGGATTTCGTATGAGTAACACAAATGTTTATCACTGCCATCAGAGCAAACTAACACTAAGTTTGTGACCGACACAAATATAGCAAATCATGTAGCAGCTGTCATGAGTTAATGTTTTTGCGATTCTCATTCACCTAAGGCACCATTTGGATTTGGGGGAATGGGGTTGGGAAATGTGATATGAGGGGTAGGTTAAATTTAATCCATTGTTTGTATATTGGGTTTGGAAATGATTATTTCTTTATGTTGACGTTAATTACTTCCTGGCAAATCTTGCAAATGAGAGGTCAAATATATGATAAGCTTTTCTGATATGCTTGGTGATCTCTAGGTTTTCTAGGAAGTTTGCTTCTCTCATGGTCTTTTTCTTTACCATGCAGGCTTATAGAGTATTTTGCCTTTTGTAGGTCAGTTTGAGTGCATTTGCATTCTTGTTCTCTGAGTTGGTTCAGTACAACCAGACTCAAGTTGACAACATTACTGAGCTGGAACGGAGGTATCTCTATTGTGTATTTGTACCTGTCTCATATTGTTTGATGAATTTGTATTTAGGTTGATTGATTATTTTCTATCATGTGCCTTTGTTTATCTTATTGCACATGCTACTAACTTATACCCAGATCAGATAAACTCTTTCAGTAAATTAATTTATAAATTCATCTGGGCTACACCTGTTTGTTTTATTTCATGCACAGGCTGGAGGATGCTGGTTATGCGGTTGGTGCAAGGGTGCTTGAACTACTCTGTCACACGGAGAAGGTTTGATACCTGTTTGTTTGCTTGGTTATATAATGATCATTATAAAATACTGTAACAATTTTGATGCTCTATTTTTGCAAATAATATTTTATAGTCATATTTCCATTTGCAAAAATAATTTTGCTTGGATAATTCTTTCTAGCTCAGAAATCTGATATATATCATATATGTGTAAAGAGCTGTTTTAAAATTTTTATTTTGAATAGCTGCACCCCCAGTCTAAAATTTTACAATTAATATTAGTTACTTTGAAACAAAATGATGTGTATAAATACACAGTTTTCAAAATACACAGTTTTGTATGTGCTTCAAGAACGTGTAACTCCAATTGACATGTTTTCAGTTGTCTAACTCACCTTGTTTTATGGTTGTGGATTGGCCAGGAAACGCAAAGGCGAGGGCGACTCCAGGACCTGTAAAAACGCCGGATTGACGGCTTCAAGGACGGTCGCAGGGCTGAGGTGGGCAACGCAGGTCGGGCTCGTGCGTCGGACGACGGCGTCGGGCGAGGGCGAGGTCAAGGCGCAGATCGGCGAGGGCGTCGGGGGCGACTCTCCAGACCAGGCAATGCGGGCGTCGGGCATCGGAGGCGAGGGCGACGGTGTCGGGGGCGAGGACGAGGGCGACTCTCCAGACCTGGCAACGCAGGTCGGCGTCGGGGGCGAGGGCGACGGCGTCGGGGGCGGGTCGGGCGTCGAAGGCGAGGGCGACGGTGTCGGGGCCGAGGGCGACTCTCCAGACCTGGCAACGCAGGTCGGCCGTCGGGCGTCGGGGGCGAGTGCGAGGGCGGCGAGGACCCAGGACGATCGAGGGAGAGGGGCGACGTCGGGCGAGGGCGAGGGCGTCGGGCGTCGGGCGAGGATTGGTACCGTGCGCGATTCCTTCCTTTAGAGCGTGCGATTAATTTTGTTTTCTTTACAGGACTGAGATTTTATATCAGGAATTCTTTTTTTTTCTTTATTTCATTTCACACCCTTCCACCTCTCTGTTATATATTATTCTGTATTGTAAATTTGCATCAGGAATCCTATCTGGTTTTTTTATTCAATTTTGACCCTTCCACCTCCTAAGCACGGGTATCGCACGTCGGGGGTGGGGGGAGCGACCCCACATATGGTGGTCTTACTTTTGTTCTTTTTATAGTTGTAGGAGATATGAAGAACATGCTTGACGATGCTCCGGGTAGATCGACCGAGTGCAATGTAAATTCAGGCCTGGTTTAGTTCACCCCTAAAATAAAAAACTTTTCAAGATTTCCTATCACATCGAATCTTACGGTACATACATGGAGCATTAAATATAGATTGTACAGTTTGTCTGTAAATCGTGTGATGAATCTTTTAAGCTTAGTTGCTCTATGATTAGACAATGTTTGTCAAATAATAACGAAAGTACTACTCTGAAATTTTTTCAGATCTAAACAAGGCCTCAACCGCCCATTATATTTATGATACTTCCGTCTGCTTTCCTCCATGCCTCCACCCATTTATCTAAATCGCTTGACTGTAAAATCAACCTTAAGGGAACATGCTGACTAGTTTTTTTTTTGTTGTTGTTCGTCTTATTTTACTTTTTGATGACAATGCCGTAGCACATAGCTTCGCCTGTTCATGACAAAACAGACCAAATACGACTTGTGAACGAATTAGAACAATTCCGTTCTAGCTATGGTACGTAGTCGGACTCTAAGACGTTAAGTCATGATTCGTGTTATTATGAGTTAGAACAACTCATTTCTAGCCATAACACAGACTCGTCCGATTCGTATCAAAATAGACGACACGATCGATCATTGCATAAAAACTTTCGAGCCACAAGTCACCAATTTGACCACACACAATAAGCTATATGTTCTCAAATTTTTGTTCTTGACAGGTCATCCCCAAACACAATACACATGCATGCCAGTCAGATATTAATAAATTGTCGTGCCTGATTCTGATGGAGTGATGATTGTAATTGCAATGTACTATTGTACGGAGTACGGAGTATACTCCATCGTGAGGAGAGAGCAGGCCACGTGTACATACCACGCATGTGACGAAGAGTTGGCAAACCAAGAAAATGGGGAATGGGCCAAAGCACAAAGTTGTAGTGGGCCCAGGTGGAAGTGGCATCGTTGGTGGGCTAAATCACCCAGTCCTAAGCCTGTCTCGGGGTGAAGAAGTCCACTTTAGGTACCTCAACTTTCGCAAAAGTCTGTTTTTCATCCCTGAACTTCAAAATCGGCTAAAATACATCCCTCAATTTTTAAAACCATGCATATTACGTCCCTGACATGTTATGAGCGGTTTTGAAGGCAGTTTTGTCTTTTTTATTTTTATTTATTTTGGCTGAATATTTGTAAAATTATAGTAAATCACATAAAATTCATAAAATATTAAATCTGATTTTGTTGGACTCCAAATAAGTAGATCTACATAGTGAACGTATAATATAGTACACTTTAGTACAAATTTTTTATTGTAGCTTTAGATCTGTGTTTTTCTATAATTAATTAGAATAATTCATAGCTATAGTTTGTATGGTACACTTGTGGTGAATTTTTATGTTGGACTAATTATTATATGTGTAAACTATGGTAAAAATTTCATACTCATTAGGTCTTGTATAACTTAGTTATAGATTTATTATAATTTAACAAGCATAAACCTAAATAAATCTATAACTAAGTAATACGTGATTCAGTGAGTATACAATTTGTACTATAACTCAAACATAGAATAATTAGCTCACCATATAAATTTCATCACAATTGGACCATAGAAAATGTAGCTATAATTAGTCTAATTAATTATAGAAAAAACATAGATCTAAAGATGCATCAAAAAATTTTGTACTAGAATATACTATATTATATATTCAATGTGTAGATCTACTGATTTGAAGTCCAACAAAATTGAGTTTTTTATTTTATGATTTTTATGTGATTTACTGTTATTTTTTCAAAAAATTCAGCCAAAATAAATAAAAAGAAAAAGGTAAAACCGCTTTCAAAACCAGGTCAAGGATGTAATATGCACAGTTCAAAAGTTGAAGGATGTGTTTTGTCCGGTTTTAAAGTTTAGAGATAAAAATCAGACTTTTGTGAAAGTTGAGAGACTTAAAGTAGACTTTTTCCCCTATTAAACTATGAGTTCACTGATTTATTTTTAAAGAAAAATGCTCATACAATACAAAAGCATGAACATATTTTTGACGGATTCAGGTGTGCTACATAACTTGTTATTACATACAGGCCTTATTTAGATCCGAAAAGTTTTTAGATTTTAACACTATAGCATTTTCGTTTTTATTTGATAAATATTGTTTAATCATGAAGTAATTAGACTTAAAAGATTCATCTTACGATTTAGTAAACTGTACAATTAGTTTTTATTTTTATCTATATTTAATACTTCATGTATGTGCCGCAAGGTTAAATATGATAGAGAATCTTGAAAAGTTTTTAATTTTTAGAGTGATCTAAACAAGGCCACTGTCGTGAGTGCGAGGTCTGTATTTGACTGAGCTCTGACTTTAGTTACTGCAGAGTGCATGCACACAGTGACACAGACACAAGAGGCACCTGGCTGACCAGCGAGGTCAGTGTGCTGTGGTGGCGTGAGGCTGCTGCTGGGCCCCACCCCCCACGTGCCAGACTGCCAGGTCAGGTCATTACGCGGCTATCAGATAAATCACGTGCTACCCAATCCTGCGCACATGGAGTGGCGCCTTTCTTCCTCCCCCTTGTTTTTGTTTTAAAAGATCAATATAATGTGCGTCTTGTTCCTTGTTTCAACAATTTGCAAACATAAAAGAAAAGAAAACAAAGCAAAACATATATGCAGTCCTCTTTTGCTTGTTGATGGATCAAAATCCAAAAAAAAAAAAAGCGTCATTACATTCCATTTTGCTTACTTGCTTGCTTTTGCATTCAAACATCACACGTTCACACTTGTGAAGCACCATTCACATTCAGCTTACAATTTAAATTTAAGCAAACCTAAGAGACAAATCAAATATTGTCCCCCCACCCCACCCCACCAAAAAAAAGAACGAAAGACTTGAACGCAAAACAAAATCGATGGACCATCAGCTAGCGCCTGGCAGAGAGAAATGTACAGGCCATTCCATTTCCATCCAAATCCAATCAAAGAGCTGAGCTAGGGCGGAGCAATCGATGGCGCCGCCGTCGGAGCCGAAGACGACGAGGCGAGGTCCTGCGTTAGCTGGCCCATGGCGCGCACCTGCATCTCCAGCGCGGCGATGTAGTCGGACACCTCGGCCAGGAGCGCGGGCAACGACAGGCTCTGACACCCGGGCACCAGCCGCCCCAGCACCTTCGCCCTGCCAGCCAGCCCACCCGGCGCCCGCTGCTCGCTGTCGCCACCCTGCTGCTGCCGCCGACGGGGCCTCGGCGGCGGCGGTCGGCGCGCGCGGAGGCACTGGAGCGCCCGGCACCGCCGGCTGCGTGCCAGGATGGTGCGGCTCCAGCGCGAGCGGCCCCGCGCCGCCACGGCCAGCGCGCGGTAGGCCGCGTCGCGCACCGCCGGGGCGGAGGCGGAGCAGGTGCTGGGTGTGCCGGTGCCGCCGCCGCGCACGAGGCGCAGCGCCTGGAGGAGCTTGGAGGAGTAGGCCTGCTGCGCGCGCGGCGTCCGCCACATGAACGACGGGCCCTGCTGGTGGTCGCCGCCGTCGGATGCGCATGCGCCCGACGATCCCCTCTTGCGTTTGCCGCGGGCTCCCTCGTCGTCAGCGGAGGAGGAGGGCATGGTGGCCGGCGGTGTGTGTGTGTGGTGTGCAGTGTGCTTTGGTTGGTTGCGGACGTGGGAGGCGCGCGGAAGGAACGCCACGGAGGGAAATATATAAAGAGACGGAGGGCTTGTTTAGTTTCTCAAATTACACAGTTCGTCTATAATTTATAAGATTAATTTTTTTAAGACTTATTAGTTCATGATTAAATAATAATTGTCAAATACAAACAAAAGTGTTACAGTAACATTTTACAAAAAATTTCACCAACTAAACAAGGCCTCACCGTTGAATACAAAATACAAAATGCTAACTACTTTTAAAATGATAGAATACAAAATACTAAAATTTTTTAGAGTTATATTTAGTTCGATCCAAAATACAAAATTTATTGCTTTCTCATTATGACCACTTGAGGCTTTTTTTTATTTAGTTTTTTTCTTTTTAAAGTCAAAATCTAAAACCGAGAATAACTATTTTTTTGCCAAAAAAAATTACGTAGTGTTTAGTTTTATTATGCAAAATGATAGACCAAAACATAAAACTTTTAGGATGAAAGGGGAACTAATTAAACACCCCCATACTTACATTGTTAATAATTTTAAATAAGATTTGCGAAATTTAAAATGATTTGGACGGACGAGAGTAATATGTTTTTGTTTGTTTGGTGTACCCAACATTCGCATGCTTGCATGGCCGACACTAGGCACGTCTGGCTTATATATGTCTGTCAACATGCATCTTCTTTCTTAGACCGGAACATTACATGTATAGCTACCATATTAATTTATGCCAAAAACAAACATATGTTTATTCATCAACCTATGCCATTTCATTTTACTACCGCCCAAACATATTTTTTTCCCTACCTTCTTAGTCTGGAGCACTGCAAATAAATCTGCTAGATAGACTTTTTTTATCGTCCACGCCATTCTGTCCAATTTTATCTCTCACGGCATCAAACTGCAATGAGAAGAGTCCAAAATACCCTTGCATCACAACATTGCTATGTTGGTCGCCTTACTACCAGGTAAACGAACATTGATGCCTCTTCCGTTGTGATTTCTGCCTCTTGGTACCAAATCAGAGCGTGGTGGGCATGGAGATTTTTGCTGCCCCTTCCACTGTGATTTCTGTGGATGGACGCAACGCAAGAAGCTCAGGCTCTCCATGGACCAGTCCGCCGTCCTCAAAGAGTACTTCAAGACGCACAACACGCTCAACCAACCCGCCTGGGCCTACGGCCGCGGAAGCACATGCTCAGCGTGCCTAGAGGTGACGCGAGGAGGCAAGCTCCGGCAATGGCGCCTGCACGAGTTCTAGCCTGGCCATTGTGGGTGAGCTCAGCATGTGCGAGGGCGGCAACGAGGAACACAGCCAACATCGAGACGACATGGATCTGCAGAGGGATTGAGGTGAGAGGGGGAGGGGTATTTTGGACATCTTTGCATGCCTATTGGGGCTAGCAAAAAGTGAAAAACCAACGGAAGAAAGGTGGACGGAATGGTACGGACGACCAAAAAAAAAGAACTTTTTAATGGCTTTTAGAAAATTACGATCTTTTATAATATAATGACATACATGTAAAAGTCTCAAGATCTTGTACATAACTAGCCTAGCCTACTACTACTTCCTCCACCGTACGGTCTTGTACATTTTCATTTCACCATGCATCCTGCATACACGTACTATCTCATCACCAAATTAAAAGTCCAAAACACATAGCCATGCCATTGGTAATAACAAACAGTAAAACAAAGGAAAAAAGCTAGGCAATCTCATACGTAGCAGCCGGCAGCCGCTTACTCCTTTTCCTGTCATGTTGAGCTGAAAACCAGGTTGCTTGCTCATCCTGTCATCCATACCAACAGTTTGCTTAGGCCTTGTTTAGTTCGAAAAAAATTCAAGATTTTCCATTATATTGAACTTTAGTCGTATGCATGGAGCATTAAATATAGACGAAAATAAAAACTAATTGTACAGTTTACATGTAATTTATGAGATGAATCTTTTGAGCCTAGTTACTCTATGATTGAACAATGTTTGTCAAATAAAAACGAAATTACTACAGTAGCCAAAAACCAAAATTTTTGCGAACTAAACAATGCCTTAATTGAACTTAGACTTGGACTGGAGACTGACGACTGCATACCGTTTACTTAGGCCTTGTTTAGTTCACCCCAAATCCAAAAAGTTTTCAAGATTCCCTGTCACATCGAATCTTGCGGCTCATGCATGAAGCATTAAATATAGACGAAAATAAAAACTAATCACACAGTTTAACTGTAAATCACGAGACGAATCTTCTGACCCTAGTTAGTCTATGATTGAACAATATTTACCACAAACAAACGAAAATGCTACAGTTTCGAAAACTTTTCAGTTTTCGGAACTAAACAAGGGCCTTAGAATAAGATAGGCATCAGCGCCGACGCCGGCAGGCCGGATTATACTCCCTCTGTCCTGAGAAAGCATGCAATTAATCCTAGTTCTCAATACTAAATTAGACCAGAAGAGAAATGATACATGTGTCTCACACTGCAGCACACACATAGTATACAGTTACGTTTTTTTTTTTTTTGCGAATAGTTGCGTTCTTTCTTTAACACGGCTTTAAGGTTAGAATCGTATGTTTTCACGGAGGGAGTATTAGGCCTTGTTTAGGTCACCCAGAAATAAAAAAATTTTCAAGATTTCTCTCACATCAAATCTTTTGCCATATACCTGAAGCATTAAATATAGATAAAAATAAAAACTAATTATACAGTTTGTCTATAAATCATGAAATAAATCTTTTAAATCTAGTTAGTTTATAATTAGACAATATTTGTCAAATAAAAATAAAAATGTTACAGTGGTCCAAAGCAAAAAAAAAATTGGGAACTAAAGAAGGCCTTAGGCCTTGTTTAGTTCGCAAAAATTTTCAAGATTTCCCGTCACATCGAATCTTTGGTCGCATGCATGGAGTATGAAATAAAGATAAAAATAAAAACTAATCACACAGTTTAACTGAAATTTGTGAGATGAATCTTTTGAGCCTAGTTACTCCGTGATTGGACAATGTTTGTCAAATAAAAACGAAAGTGCTACAGTAGCCAAAAAAACCAAAATTTTACGAACTAAACAAGGCCTTAGCCTATTAGGAGCACGAGCACGACGACAGCAGCCATCGTCATTCACTGCGATAGTGTCGGAAAAACATGGCCTAAAATGGTAGATTTCTTCTAGTGTTTTTAACTAAAAAATTTCACTAGAAAGTATTTATTAGAAAAAATTATACTAAATTTTAAATGCTAAAATATTAGAAGAAACTTACGTACCTCATTTGAAAATATTTAGTAGAAAAAATTACACTAAATTTTAAATAGTAAAATACTAGGAAAAATCCAGACACCTCTTGAAGAAGTCTAAAATTCTATGGCCGCCCATAGCTATAGGCAGCTAGAGCTAGCTCATGTCATGTCGTCGGCTCCTTTGACTGTTGAAGAGCAGAGGCAGCCGATTATTAGTGCTCACTGGTTACTGAAGGGGACCTCTCCTCGCTGCCTGATCGTCGCTCACACATCTCCTAGCCTCCTTTCCTTTTGTGTGCTTCAGAGAAATTAAAGAGCACGACCGACCCAACTGATGAGAGATCAACTCAAAGTGAATGAACTCATGAACAGAACAGGCAGCACGTACAGTGTCAGTGGGAAAAAAAATGGGTACGAGATTCCCGTACGTGGCACCACGCGACTCCTCATTCAGATGGCAGACTCGGCATAATAATAGGGCCTTGTTTAGTTCTGAATTTTTTTGATTTCGGTACTGTAGCATTTTCGTTTTTATTTAACAAATATTATCTAATCATAGATTAAGTAGACTCAAAAGATTCATCTCGTAATTTACAAACAAATTGTGTAATTAGTTTTTATTTTTGTCTATATCTAATGCTTCATGCATGTACTTCAAGATTTGATGTGACGGAAAATCTTGAAAAGTTTTTTGATTTTCGGGTGAACTAAACAAGGCCTAGGATTAGGGGCTTGCAACTTAAGATCCACCTGTCACGGGTTTATTAGACACCCCGTACGGTGCCGTGTATGGGAATCTCGTACTTCCTCCGTCCCAAATTGTAAGTCGTTTGACTTTTTTTACCTCAAGTTTGACCACTCGTCTTATTCAAAAAAATTGTGCAAATATAGTCAAATTTTAAGTCATTCTTGAAGAACTTTTATTAATAAACCAATACACAACAAAGAAAAGTGATGTTTTGTACAAAACATTGAATAAGATGAGTGGTCAAACTTGATATTAAAAAAGTCAAACGACTTACAATTTAAAATGGATTGAGTACCTTTTTTTTCCGTCAGTGGGAGCTAGTGTGTGACATGACATGGGCCTTGTTTAGGTGAACAAAATTTACAAAATAAACACTAAAACACTTTTATTTATATTTGATAAATATTGGCTAATTATAGATTAACTAGGCTCAAAAGATTCGTCTTACAAATTATAGATAAATTATATAATTAATTATTTTTAATCTATATTTAATACTCTATACATGTGCCGCAAGATTTGATATGACGAGGAATCTGAAAATTTTTACAAATTTTCTCAAAAACTAAACAAGGCCATGGTATTGCCATGGCTTGCCGGTCCATCCATAACAATGCATGCATGCAGCATCCGTATCATATCTACTACAGTATCTTTGAACTGCTAACAGAAAGGCTATTTTAAGCATGATATATATAGATCGATGAGGCAAGGGCCTTGTTTAGTTCCCTAAAAATTTTGCAAAATTTTTCAGATTTTCCGTCACATCAAATCTTTAGATGTATGTATAAAGTATTAAATATAGATAAAAATAAAAACTAATTGCACAGTTTGGTCGAAATTGACGAGACGAATCTTTTGAGCCTAGTTAGTCCATGATTGAACAATATTTGTTAAATACAAACGAAATTGCTACAGTGCTCATTTTGCCAAAAAATTTTGGAACTAAACAAGGCAGCCCTGGTCGTTGCAGCATGCAGCATTGTTTATCTGGACCATCCAAATATGCTCTAAAATTCGTGGTACTGCACTTCTCTCAACTGTGTTCATACTTCTCTCCACTATTTCACACATCTCGATGCATATTTAACTGTGTAGATAAACAATGTCTTGCATGTCGATTGTCTGAAAAATTGTAGTTAAAAGTATTATTTGCTCATTTGTTATAAAAAAATACTGCTAAATCACGGATAGATAAACTGAAACAAACAGATTTAATATTTGCAGCACGAATCCATTCCATGAAATGCAATGCTTGCAGGTTCATTCAGATCAGATGCAGTGTCATACAGTATACACGCACGCTGGCAGTTGGCTCCACCGCCCACTACGCACTGCTCCCTGTCCCTGGTGACCTGCAGCTGCTGCAGCTTCAGGTCGTCGTCGTCGTCGTCGTTCAGTTGCATTGCATGCAGGCAGCACGGCAGCCAGCCGTTGAGCTTTGAGGACCTGCTGCCCCCTGCCGCCATTGTGGATGCCAGCGGTGCCACGCCAGGTGAACCCACCCACATGTACGACCATTAACAAACGCTTCAGACTTGCTGTAGGCCGGCCGGCCGGATCCCACTGTTGAGTGAGGCTTTAGCATCTGCGGGCGTAATTGATCAAGAGAATCTAATCTGCCTCCTTCTTCTGCTCTTGTTTAATTTCTGCTGCCATGCCAATGCCATTTGCCATTGCCAACCCTCGCTCCCCTCCAAGAATTTATTGTGAGCACGTTTGTTGTCCTTGTCCATGCTGCTGCTGTAAAAACAACCGAAGAGAGCATAGTTTCAGTCACACAGTTTGGCTGTGATCGATGCATGCGATACGAGTGGAGCTGAGAATGAGATCCGATCCATCCGGGGCGGTGGAGGAGACAGCCTCACGACGCGCCGTGTCCCAGCTGCCGCCCTCACCAGTCACGGAGCAGATCAGAGAGAGACATGTATGATCTGACAGCTAGCGAGCGATGGATGGATGACCGCGAGATCCTGCTGGACTGGAGTCGCTGGGCATTTCGTCTCGCGTTCTTCGTCGTCTGTCTCTTTGTTGTCCGGCAAATACAAAGGAGCCTGGCAAAAAGAGCAGTAGCAGCTGCTGCTGTAAAAAACAAGAGAAAGTGGCACCGAATCTGCATCTGCATCTGCATGCATCCATTTGTCTGAATTCAATAACCTCATCTGCATTTCTGTCAATATTTTCATTGACGCCTAGCTAACAATGCAATATGGTCGATTAACTACTACATATCTGAGATTGCAGAATGTCTCATGCATGTGCAACCAGGGCTGGATTTCAATTCAAACACTGGCAGCATAGCATAACCTGACCAGTGACCAGTGACCAGTGAGCAATGATTGTCAGGCCTTGTTTAGTTTACCCCAAAATCCAAAAACTTTTTAAGATTTCCCGTTACATCGAATCGTTGAGCATTAAATATAGATAAAAAATAATTAATTGTCTAGAGTTGGATAATAATTGTCAAATACAAGTGAAAATGCTACGGTGTCAAAATAAAAAAAAAATCTAAACAAGGCCTGAGTGGCAAACTGGCTGCTCGTTATAAACAGTAATTGCTCTCTGCATGCCATGTTGCAGCAGCAGAGCAGTACTGCTATAGCTGCTGCTGTTGAACTTGCTGTGAAGTGAAGGTGCATGCATAGGGACATGACAAAGGCCGCAATCACTAACAGGCCAGCAAGATATTGCAATGGTGGCACAGGCGGCGTATGCAAGGATTAGTTGATACCACATATTTTAGAAGCTGTTTGGTGCAGCTCAAACTAGCTAGATCCGGTCCCTCATAACAGAACATCATGTTCACTACTTTGGCAAGAAGCGCAAATCAGCCGACGCCAAAATATCCATCCGGACAATTGGGAACAAGTAGACAGCATTCAATACTTACACGACCTGACAACAGGAGGGGGCCAAATTTGGCCACCTAAGCTGTTATGATTGTCATCTGGGTAATTTGTAAGCAACGGAAGGACATGATTTTCTAAGGAAAGGAAAAAGACACCGAGTTAGGTTTTTGCGGAGGAAGTACATGTTGAAACTTCCAATTGGTGCTCAGTCGAAGCTAAGGATCTCTTTGTTTTTGTCGGTCATTCAAATACCTCCTTCGTTCTAAAACGTAAGGTATCCAGTATCCTGGTAATTTTGGAACGGATTATATTATAGGGCAAAACAAATGACCCATGTAACTCTCCATTATTAACTACTGAGAGATGGTGTACCATATTTTAAACCTGATAGTAGCATGCGATTGGTGTCTGTGGGAGTTAGAATACTTTATAATTCTAATTGGTGTCTTTGGGAGTTAGAATACTTTATAATTCTAATAAATTTTGAATTCTTCAGTACCTTACATCTCAGGACGACTGGGCGAGTGAGAAGTAATCGCTTAATTTCTTCTTATTAATATATGCTGGCATAAAGTGCGGATCCTAAAAAAATTAAATGGAGTAGTCCTGTCAAATAGCTGAGATATAAATGACTTTTCTTTTTGTTCCTCTCTCCCTGGTCCACAAATGAAAATGACCACACAGACACAAAGAAAAAAGAAGTCGAGAACAAATTAAAACAAGGAAAACTGTAATTGCGCGTTACAGCTGACGCAACATTGTTTTTTTTTGATGAAATGAGAGGCAGAGGAGCCCCTACAGGAATTTTATTAAAAAGCAAAAGAACATCAAAAGACCAAATAGTCCAGTACAGAAGAAATTAAGAAACAAAAAAAAGTGGGAAAGAATCAGAAAAAGCCCAACATTGTGGAAGCGGAAAGAAAGAAAAAAAAAGAAGAGGTTGAGCTAAAATTCACATACATAACCGTACGACCAGGCATGTCAAAATCCAGGTGAGGTGAGGTGCATGGGAAAGAAGAACGCCGACAGTCATGCATGAATAAGGCCTTGTTTAGTTCCTAAAAAATTTTGTAAAATTTTTCAGATTTTCCCGTCACATCGAATCTTAAGATGTATGCATGGAGTATTAAATATAAGCGAAAATAAAAACTAATTGCACAGTTTGGTCGAAATTAACGAGACGAATCTTTTGAGCCTAGTTAGTCTATGATTGGACAATATTTATCAAATACAAACGAAGTGCTACAGTGCTCATTTTGTAAAAAAATTTGAAACTAAACAAGACCTAATATGAAGTTGAAGTTTCACCTGAAAACAAAAGCTCATCATCACTTTGAAAAAAAAACGACGGACAGGCGTGTGCGTGCGTGCAAGGAACTCTGGCTGAGATCTCGAGGGACCACCGTTCATTCCTGCCGACAGTTAACCAATGACATAATCCGCGCACAAATAAGTGCACGTCTCGTTTTTTGAGGAGTCAAAATTTTAAAATTATATCAAATATATGTATAAATATATTAATATTTATCATATACAATATGTATCATTAGATTTAGGGGGTGTTTAGTTTCCCATAAAATACAAAATATCAACTATTTTTGGCCCATGTTACTTGCATCGTCCCACAGTAAGAGCAACTATAATAGCTTTGGCTATTCATATTGTGGAGGTTATTTTAGAATCTGCATGTGATATCTGATTTTATAAAATAGAAAGTTGGCTATCCCTTAATTTTCGGTGGCCGTATATAGTCAAACACTGACACTAGCTATCTGAATTTGTAAAATAGAAAGACTGTTATAAACTTCTTCTTTTTCAAGCAGTTTTATATTTTATAAAATTACTAAATAATGAAATTTAGCTATTAATTTTAACCAAGCTCTTGAAGTTGCTCTAAAAGAACCAAATTGGCTTGCAAAAAGAATGAGGAAAAACCTTGTTTAGACAATAGTCGACACAACAAGCAAAGCATGTATGGTGTGGATTGTTCCAACTTACCAGGCTGGCACAACAAAGGTTTGGCAGTTGATTGGTGCAGCATGCTTTGCCTGGGCCGGTGGCCTTTATGTTTCGGTGGTTCGACTGGGCCACGCAGAGGTGTTTGGGCCTCCCCACGATATTAGGCTGCACTCACGCATCGAGGCAAGCCCAACAAGAGAGTCTGGCTCGCGATGATCAGGCCCAACTTAATGAGTTACAGTAGAGACTAGATTAGCCCATCCCAGCCAACAATGTCCATTTCCACTCCCCAAATTCGCCAGTTCAAACACTTCGCGACAACTGTCATTACATAACATAATATAGAGCCCTCTCTATCTATCTATATATAAAGGCTAAATAAAAGCGCACACAATCAGACGACGTATAAGATAAGAGCAAATATATATACGGTATAATTGGTTGTACAAATAACATCGCACAATTACATCCGATCCTTGGGGGATATAGTCAAGTTACAGCATGCTCCCTTAAATTTCCAAAACTTCATCATCATATATATAGTATAATATAAGTAGGCTTACATAGCACATCCCAAACCCATCTTCATCTCAACACCAATTATTCACTTCCATTAGGCTTACGAATAGGGGTTAATTAACTCAGCTAGTAATAATAGTAGAAATAGTATACTACGGAAACCACAAACCCATGCACAAGTGTAATGTGACTCTGGCTCTGTCAAATACCGAAAGCACAACCCATGCACATGCACTGCACGTCCGAGCTGAGTTGCACGTGCGCGCGCCGGGCTCCCGCGCCGTCTACGTGACTCAAAGTCCGCCACCGATGCCGCCGCCGCCTCCAGCGCCTCCGCCGAAGCCGCCCCCGCCACCGGCACCACCACCAGCTCCTCCGCCGAAACCACCGCCCGCGCCGCCGCCACCACCAAAGCCTCCGCCTGATCCGCCGCCGAAGCCACCGCCCTTGCCACCACCTGCGCCTCCGCCGAAGCCGCCTCCCTTGCCGCCGCCAAACCCGCCGCCTTTGCCTCCTCCGAAACCGCCACCGGCACCACCGCCTGCGCCGCCGCCCCCTCCAACGCCACCACCGAAGCCTCCTCCTTTGCCTCCTCCGAAACCGCCGCCAGCTCCGGCACCACCTCCCGCGCCGCCGCCAAGACCACCGCCAGCACCACCTCCCGCGCCGCCGCCAAGACCACCGCCAGCACCACCTCCCGCACCGCCGCCAAGACCACCGCCAGCACCTCCTCCAGCGCCGCCGCCAAGACCACCGCCAGCACCACCTCCCGCGCCGCCGCCAAGACCACCGCCAGCACCTCCTCCAGCGCCGCCACCAAGACCACCGCCTCCACCAGCACCGCCCCCAAGGCCGCCGCCTCCGCCTGCACCACCACCAAGGCCGCCGCCTCCTCCTGCACCACCACCAAGGCCACCTCCACCACCGAGGCCACCACCTCCACCAAGACCGCCACCTTTCCCGCCTCCAAAGCCACCTCCAAGGCCACCACCAAGGCCTCCTCCTCCACCTAGCCCGCCACCTTTCCCGCCACCGAAGCCACCACCAAGGCCGCCGCCATGTCCGATCCCCCCGCCAAGGCCTCCACCGCCGCCTTTACCTCCTCCAAATCCGCCCCCAAGACCACTGCCATGGCCAAGGCCCGCACCCGCACCCGCACCGAAACCACCTCCGCCTCCAGCACCGAAGCCTCCGCCCAGCAGGCCGTCCTTCTCCAAGGTGCGCGCCTCAGCGACGCGGCCGGCGGGCACGCCGAGCGCGATCACCACGGCCAGCGCCGCGAACGCCGCCGCCCACACGCGCTTCCCCATCGATCGGATCGCTCGCTCGCTCGCTCTCGCACCAGAGAGAGCAATCTGATATCCAAGACCAAGCTGCTACGCTAAGCACTGGACACTGGTGCTCTGCCTCTGCGAGACTGGATTGGAAGGGTGCAGGGTGTTTATATAGGAAGGAGGAGAGGTAGCCGCGCGATGGAAGAGCTCTCGATCGCAGTCGCAGGCAGGGCGGATGATCTCGCTCGGAGTAAATACGGTTGGTTGGGACGCTGCGCCGCGCCTCGCCTCGCCTGCTATATGTTGGAGTCGTATGTGGTACAGCTAGCTAGCGCCCAGCGGTGGAAGGGAGGGCCGGAGCGGCGGCGACGATGAGGCCCCCGCCCGACACAGCATCATGATTGATGGCTAGCTAGGGACGGGCCCATATATCGTGGCGCATGACATTGCTGTACGCAGCCGGTGAGTTGCGGCCGGCACGCGCGCGCGCAGCCGCCGGCGCTCCTCAGCTCTCATCTGCATTGGGACGGCCGGACGGGAGAGAGAGGAGCGGAGGGGGAAGGCCAGGGAAGCAGTGGCACATGCATGCAGATGCAGTGCATGGACTGACTATTGGGCGCCTGCGTGCTGACTGCATGCTGCATGCGGAGACGACGACTAAGACATTTATGACCACCACCCGCTCGCTGCTCGTCTGCTCAACCGACTCCGCGTACGGCGGCCAAATCGTCTCGATATCGTCTGCATGCATGCATGCAT
Source organism: Sorghum bicolor (assembly GCF_000003195.3). NCBI lineage: Eukaryota > Viridiplantae > Streptophyta > Magnoliopsida > Poales > Poaceae > Sorghum > Sorghum bicolor. The sequence goes on from NC_012871.2 coordinate 77,249,391, forward strand.
CCATGCGTCGTGAATATCGTCATATGTAAACCCCGTGTATCGTCACGCACGCATCTGGGTCTGTCTGGGTCGGCCATTGGACCTGCTGTACTGCTCGTCTAGCCAGTGTCTATACTACTCTGAAATCTGTGTGCCGATCAAGATGCATGTACTGCCGTGTGGTTCTACTGGTGTGCATGCGTACCTGCACACTGCACTGCACGGTGCTGTGTGCGCGTCATATTTATTTTCATATTTCTGGTCGAATTCGAATTCGAATACATATAGTATCAACTATGTCGGATAATATAGGATTAGATGTCGACATCATAAATATATAATTTAAGTATTCGAATACGGACACAGAATCAGATGTTGAATATTCGGACTTAAATACGGACATATCTGAACTCCTCTAAACGAATTCGGTCTCGAATACGGTCGAAAAATATCCATACCATTTTTATCCTAGTGGGGAGAGCATTGAGACTGCATGCTTGCCGTGCTACGGACGGAAATGTTCCTGAGTTTGTCTCGTTATATTCACACAATCACCCGTCACAACTTAATTACTACTGTTAAAGAGAGCAGTAATAACACTTGCTTTATATTTTATAGGTGCCTGATTTTGTTGCCATTGTTGTGGTAATTAATACACAGTTTTATCATTGTTAGTCTGTACACACACGCACGCGCGCGCGCACACACACACACGAATAATTGTCTCTTATACGTTGTCATTTTTAGTTGATCCTGTACGATTGATACCTGAAAATTTTCTAAAAATTTAGACACTTGAAATATAACAACTTCATCAGTAACAAACATGCATAAAGCATGTTGTTTCACCTGGAAATGGGGAATCCCCGCTCGATCGATCTTGTATTTTTATCCTTCATTCAATCCCCTTTACCATTTTCTTTTTTTATCCTCCAGTCCCCTTTTATCACTTGGGAGATGCTCAAGCAAGCACACCCCAAGTTTCAGCTTTCGTCTTTCAACTGCCTTGTTTACTTCCTAAATTTTTTGCAAAATAAGAATAGTAGCATTTTCGTTTGTATTTGACAAATATTGTCCAATTATAGACTAACTAGGTTCAAAAGATTCGTCTCGTCAATTTCGACCAAACTGTGTAATTAGTTTTTATTTTCATCTATATTTAATACTTCATGCATACGTCTAAAGATTCGATGTGACGGAAAATCTGAAAAATTTTGCAAAATTTCTGGGGAGCTAAACAAGGCCTAGTGGCTTGGCATGTACTCCCTCCGTCCCCGAAAGGTTCAACTTCTAAAATCCGTGCCAGTCAAACTTTTCTAACTTTGACCAACTTTATAGAAAAAGGATATCAATATCTATGACATAAAATAAGTATCTTACGAAAATATATTCTATAATAAATTTAATGGTATTAATTTGGTACTATAAATCTTAGCATTTTTTCTATAAATTTGATCAAAGTTATAAAAGTTTGACTTAGGACAACTCTGGAAATTGCAGGTTTCATGAAAGGAGGGAGTACGTATGCACATGCATTATTAATTCATGCCTTGCCCTCCATGCACGATAACATCGTCCGGCACTCCGGCGGCAAGCTCACTGTGTGCAGTGCAGTTATGGAGCTGCACACGGTGGAACATGGAATAGTACTCGCATTTATTGGAGTAGCTTATTGGGCAATGAATTTTCAGAGCTACCGTACCAGGTTGCGCGGCTGGCTCCTAGACGAATTCAACACCACTGTTCACCATTCATGCAATAACGTGCAATGCCATGCATGCATGCTGTGCTGCGCCGAAGTATCTGTGTGCACAAGCACACAGCCTTATTAGGAGGGCAGCTAGATCCATCTTTCTCCGCGAACCGACTGTCCCGGACTACAACAACGATCATCCCTTCCAAGTTCCAACCAGGAGATCGAGGGGTACAGCTAGCTTAGCTGTCTCTTATTATCTTTTAGATCCAACGAAAGCAGGAGACAACCGGTGGGACAAAGGAACTGTGTCTGTGTGTGCTCCCATCTCATCTCAACAAGAAATCATGAAAGGAACAAATTGTGCTCCTATACAAGCATAAGAGAAGGCTGCAGGCCAATTAATTACGGGAAAGCGCACTGCTACATGCTCCACGGCATTTAATCCCAGCACATGCCACAGCACACCCTCGCCCCGTCGCAGCGCAGCTGTTGACACACACACACATACACACACTGATATTTATCACAACCACCCTCAGCACTGATGGTGTTCGCAAAACACAACAGCAGCACATGACAGTTCCTACTTCCTAGCAAATTCACAGTGGAATTTCATTTCATTGCCCAGGCATCGAGTGTTAATAAGCAGAAAAAAAAGTTCTGAAACCCAAAGCGCTCACAAGCTCCCAGGCTCAAGATTGTTTCAGAGAGCAAACTCGAAATTGGAGGTCTCAATTGTCGATTTCAATTTTCTCTCGTCATCAAAGGAGGCCTACTTCTAAATTCTAGTTTCTCAAGGCCGATTACACGCAGACAGTGCCGCCAAACCACTGAACCTACCTCCCCAAGAAGAAGCTTGGGGAGGATACAGCATCTAAAGTCTAAAGATCGGATTACTGATGGGAGGAATTACCATAATAAGAGAAAACTGATACTTGACACGAGATTCAACTGAACCCCTCAGTATTCGCCTCATCGCCTTTTCTTCGTCGTCGCATTTGAAACTGAGGCAGAGTTCTGCTCGGTAACCATCTTTATAAGATTCACAAGGGACCGCAACCTGTCCCACATGCTATAGCCATACAGAGTCTCCACAAGCAACTGCTGGAACTCAAATCCATGCTCTGAGACAGGATACTGCAAAAAATATGATAAGCAGCTGAATATCATATCAGAGTATTTATTATATCGTGAGGATTGTGGAAGAAGCAGACCTGGATAGGTTTCGGGATCACTGTTTTAATATATGGCCATAATCTATCTTCTACAACAGACTTCACAAGGCAGCAAGCTCGCAAGCCTTCTACACCAGCAAATCTCCCAAATCCACTGTCTTTAACACCACCGAATGGCAAAGACTGCAGCCAGAAACACAAATAAGCATACTTGCATTGCCAGTGTAACACAAAATGTAAAAACACAATATAAGGATGTGAATATTGTATATATAACGCTAGACACTACAGGATGTGTGAGCCTACTAGAGGAAAATTGCAAAAGATATAGTTTCTTATCATCAGCACCATGCTTCAATTCTGTGTTTAACTGTTACTCCCTTCATTCCAAATTATAAGACGTTTTGCCTTTTCTAGATACATAATTTTTGCTATGCACTTAGATATACAGTTATACACTATGTCTAGATACATAGTTAAAGGAATGTATCTAGAGAAGTAAAAAACGTCTTATAATTTGGAATGCAGGGAGTACATAGGACAGACAGAGCATGAATTACACACTGACCTGACACATGTAACTTGAAGCAAAATCATTGATTGCTGCTACCCCACAGTGTATTTGGGATGCTATTCTGATAGCACGCTTCTGGTCGCCAGAAAAAACAGCACAACCAAGACCATACTTTGAGTCGTTTGCAAGTTTGATAGCCTCTTCATCAGAATTGAATTTCATGATTGGTAGAATTGGGCCAAATGCCTGTTGAGCAGCAACTGACAATATCAAGATTAACGGTAGTATCACTTGTACTAAATGAAATCACAGATCATCTCCAGCTTACCTCTTCTTGCATAATTTTCATTGTGTGATCAACATTCACCAGGACAGTTGGAGGGAAAAATTGATCGACTGCATCTTCACCAAGATTCCCAAAGCTCCCTCTGACAGCAATTTCAGCACCTTTGTCTAGAGCATCATTAACAAGACTCTGAAGTTTCTCAGAGTGCTCCATCATACAGATTGCACCCATGTCATATCTGCCTGATAATGGGGGACCCTAGAAAAATAACAAGGGGGCAAACCATGAGTGCTATCGCAAAAGTATAAGTGTCAAAGAAACAATTGAAAAAAATAATTTCATCGGTATCTAAAGATGTTGCTGATAGACCTATGGGTTATCCACTGGAACTGTTTAGGGTCGCCTATTAAATTAAGATAAGCTGTAACTAACAAATTTCATGTAAAACTTGAAAAAAAAAGGGAATAAGAGGTTAGAAATGTGAAAAAGTATACCCAGTCTCATGTGTTAATTCACATATTTGCATTTGTTTGTAAGACACAACAATAACAGATAATAATACAGAAATGACAGCACAAGGTTGTCATCCTGTAAAGCAGTACAACACTCAGAAAGTAAGGCAATAAATTGGCGCAAGGTAATTGGCTGCAAAATATGGCTGTACTTACAACACATATAGATTTGACTATCTTCGCTACTTGCGAAACGAAGGCAGAATAGATGTCGTTGTGAACATAAAATCTTTCAGCACCAGCGCAATTCTGCCCACTAGATTGCAGAGCAGCTCTAACAGCAACTTGAACAACCTTCAAACAGGAAAAGGCAACAGATTAGGTCCAGTACACTGCTAGGACTTGAAGAAATTATGTTGTACATGGCATAGGCAATATAAACTCCCTTACACTGGGTAAATCTACATCTTCACACACAATAAATGAATCTTTGCCACCAAGCTCAAGAGTTACAGGTATTAGAGTCTCTGATGCCCCTTTCATGATCTGTAATAACACATAAAAAATGAAGACTTTAGAACAGAGAAATGATAGAGCCTTAGAGGACAGGAAAAACTTAACAGGCATATCTTATTCTATTGTAATACTTGTACCTAAAATGGCAGAAAAATATGTGCTAGCAGATAGATTCTGGATACATAATTCCTTTACAAAATAGATGCACATTGTGCTGCAGATATAATATCTAATATACATGTTTAGTCCTTAGGCCTGCCACTTTGTGGCGATTGGTCATGGTCTATCTGGGTAGCCAAGGAGGATAACTATGAGCAATCAGTTGACTTAACAAGCACAAAATGCATGTTCATAGGTTAGACAGAATCCACCAAACCATATACTGAAAATGAAGAATATTAATCGCATGAGCTTAAGCAAACACTACTTCAGATGAGAGGTAATACCATTTTTCCAACACCAGGAGATCCCACAAATATTATTTTGTCTACTGATGATACAAGAGCTTGGCCTGTTTCCGCAAAACTAAAAACAAACAAAAAACAGAGTCCAGGTAAGCAATGTGCATCTAGCCTGTAAACTACGAATATAGAAAGCTGCATTCATACCCAGTTATTACGTGCACCAGATTCTCAGGTGCACCAACAGCTGAAAGAGCTGCTTGTATGATACGAAAATAAAAGCAGCCTGACCAGCTCGCATATTCTGAGACCTATAAAAGGTCATTTTACCAATCAGAATAATCTTGAATAATGTCTAATGTACATCAGAAATCAGATGAAACATATTTTAGAGGACACCATAATGTCTACGCTCAGCAGAAAGGTGTATATAACATATAAATACATTTAACTTAGAAAATGAAGAAAAAAAGTTATTGACAATTTACTACTTTCTAGAAGATCATATTAGGTTAACTCAACAAAAGGATAGTCAAAGATACATCACACAAATCATAGCCCTCACTCCCTCAGCTTCAATGGCGGCACATAAAACAGGAGATATTAAGATTGCTGAATAACAAAAACTGATCTATGAGACCACGACGTGTACATGAAAATGGTTTGTTAAAGAACAGATTAGACAATGTAATTTCAGGGGTTTAGACCTTATAGTATTGATAATTGAAAAAAAAACAATAGGCTACATAGCTAGGGCCAAGCACCAGTCAACGAGGCAAGGTAATGACTATTAACACATAAACAATGTGCAAAGAATAAAAAGCCTCATTCTGGTGCTAGATAATGATGCTACCTTAATAACTGCTGCATTACCGGAGAATACTGCAGCCAGCATTGGATTAAAAACATTATGGAAGGGATAATTCCAAGATACAATTGCACCAATCACTCCAAGAGGGTAAAACTCAACTTTGGCTCTCTTATGCAGCATTGATCTCCCAGTAGATCTGAGCAACAGAAAAAGCAAGCATCCCAACAATTTATTTAATCAGAGACACATAATAAGAAAATAAACCACTACTTTTACTTTGTAAAAAAACATCATGTTAATTAATAATACTATGGGCATCAAGAAAGGAACACAAAGTTTATTCCAGGCAAAGACCGCAAAAGTGAACAGAAGTTGCAGAGTACCAACTATTCTAGATTTTATCATGTAGGCCCATTACATTAAGTACTAAACTTCAGTTTTCCTTAAGGTGTTAATTTCCAGTTTCACCCATACAAGCAGTTATCCATCTATACCAGCAAAGATATAAGGTCCTAAGTTACTTTTCCACCATGTAGGAATAATTTTGAGGATTCTAACCTGTATTCAGGTTTCAACCACTTCTCACCCTCGTCTAAAAGCCAGGTAATCTTCTCACATGTGGTCATTATCTCGCCTAATGAAGCATCAACCATAGTCTTTCCAGTGTCCCGAGATGATACCCTGCACAGCATAAACAGAATTGAGCTCTCTTCCAGATGTCAGGACATGTGAAGAAGTTTGATAAAAGTTGGGACCTTACTCGCATATGAGATCCTGATGTTCAAGTATATACTTGAGAAGGATTCGAAGAAACTGGCGCCTTTGCTTGAAGCTGCTTTTTGCCCATATCTTTTGAGCTTTCCTGGCTTGAGCAACATGTTCCTTGACCTGATCACCCAGAGAATTGACCACAACCAAACCCAAATAAAGAAATATTAATGAAGTTCATCCTATTCACCAGTTAAATCAACAAGGGGTGCACCAAACCTCTAGATAGCGGCGGAAATGACAATGCATGACTGGAGAGACCTTAGCCAAAAAAACAAAGACAGAAAAATGTACCTCATCAGGAGTCAACGCAGGAAAGTACCCCAAGTATTTCATGGTCGCTGGTTCATAGCATTGGACCTTGTCAGTCTGAGCTGCTTTACCCTTTCTCGGTATCTGCAGCAATTGATAAGGGCAATGAGCTGAAAACTAATTGCCATTCCAAGGACAGCTATTGTCATGGCCACAACAGGATATTTGAAACAAATGTCAGTGATTCAGCATCAGCTGGAAGCAAAACACCGCTACAATTGCAGAGAAAGCCATGCCTAGCCCTTTCTGAAACCTATATGAGCGCAGATAAGACTCAAAGTTACCACAGGCAGGTACCATCCTCTTACAACAGTGCTGATTGCTGAACCACTTTGTTTGAGGCTAAGATCTAAACCGCATTAATCATGTAAGTTTAAACTACAGCAATGTATTCTATGAGTTATTACTTGTTGAAAGCAGATTAACCGGATGCGGCGGTACTAGTACAACAGGATCACAATGGAATGGATCATTGCTTTGCTTCCCAGGATACCTCAACTCAAATCGAGAGCAACAAGTGGACGGGCACAGAGGGGGAGGGACTTACGTAGATGAAGCTGTCCTCCTTAGCCAACACTGCACCAAATCGGAACACACTGAATCAATAAACCCTCACAAAGCCCTGCCTAGCCTTACAAAATCCGAAAGCAGAACAATAACTGTAGTACTAGTAATGAGACGAAAACGGGAGAGGAGGCAGTACCGTCGGAAGCGTCGACGTCGATGGATGGGACGGTTGGCGGGATAAGGAAGAGGAGCAGGCGGCAGAGCGCGTATGCGGCGGCGAGCACCAGCAGCGGCCACCAGAAGGCCATGGGTTCGCGGCGACACCTAACCCTCTAGGGTTCGCGGCGAGCGAGGAAGCGTGCGGTTGCTAGGGACGGCGACGGCGAGATTGCATCTGATCAGATCAGAGAAGATGCCAACAAAAAATGAGGAATCCAGCCGGAGCGGCCACCACTGAGAACCGCCACTAGACTAGTACTTTATTCGATTCGATTCCGGTAATGTGGAGTGGAGTGGGAGAGGAAGAGGACTAGAGGAGGAGGGAGGAGAGCGTCTGACTCGCCCGTCCCCCTGTTCTTCCTTCTTCTGTATATAGTTTTTTTCCCTCTATATTTAAGCTCGTTAATCTAAATAAATCTATAATTAAGTTATACATTATTTAATAAGTATAAAACTTTTACTACAATGTAATCATAAAATATTTTGCCCACCATAATTTTTTTATGAAAATTGGACTATAAAAACTATAGCTATGAATTATTTTATTTAATTACAGAAAAGCATTGATCTAAAGCTAAAAAAACTGTATATTAAAGTCTATCATATTATATGTTCAGGTGTTGTATAGAAGTCCAACAAAATTATTTTTTTTATTTTATGATTTTTATTTAATTTACTATAATTTTTAAAAAATCAACCAAAATAATTGAATAAATAAGCCATTAAAACCGTTTATACCGAGCAAGGTAGGTAAAACAAACAGTTTAAAAAGTTCATGAAGGTGATTTGATCAGTTTTAAAGTCTAGAGAGGAAGAGCTAACTTTTATAAAAGTTGAGGAGGTAATGCTGGTTTTTTTTACTTATTCATTTGTCGGCTCAAGAAAAGTTAGGCCTTGTTTAGGTTTTAAAATTTTTTAATATTTTCCATTACATCAAATCTTTGAACATATGTATATGAAGTATTAAATATAGACTAAAAATAACTAACTATACAGTTTTTCTATAATTTATGAGATAAATTTTTTAAGCCTAATTAATCCATAATTAAATAATAATAATTAAATACAAAGTGTTACAGTTCTGAGTTCTGATCCAAAAAATTTCGCAAGGCCTTAACCCACATTTCTAACCCAACTAGAGCAATTGCTCTGTTCGGCCCACCTAGGAAAGCAATTGCTCTGTTCGGCCCACCTTTTATGGGAGTACATCTACGGGCCGGGACTAATAAACAAGACGAAAACATTTCATTGTCATTTATCATTTTTGTAATGATTTGAGATATATAGTAACTGTAGCCGCTCCTGTTATCGAACTTAATTGTAAGAACACACTAAAAGAATTCTCTGTACGTTGCTGCAGAATTTTAGGATACAATTTATATGATGAATGAAGAAAATATTATAAAATAAGGAAGTAATTATTTAGGGGTAACATGATGAAATATAATACAATTTGCATCCTAGAGGAGAATTATAAAAACTATTAGTACCAACGGTGGAAACATTTTATATCATATATAAAGCACATGTGGGCGCAAAAGTGCATCAGCATAATTCCAATATCAGCCTTGAAAGGCGCTCGACATATAAGACGTGTGTGTGCGCGTTGAATATCTAAATGGCATAACATAATTCTTTTTTAGGGGGCATAACATAATTCTTAATCATATAGGATTAGTGTATCTTGGATAAACTATGATCACATGTCATTTTTTATTTGAACACGCAAGAACGTGCCCAAAATTCAAATGGTGTGGTTTATCCTCTGATAATACTTTAAATAAAACTTGAGATTGTGCCAGTTCTATAGATAGAACTGAAACATCAAATTTGAACAAATAGAAAAGGCTAGATAAAGTGAGCATTCACGTTATGAATTTGAAAAAAAAAATGGATGATTATATATATAATACACTAAAGCAAGAGAGAAATACCTGACCATGATTTGTGGAGAATATAGTTTTTGGAAGAGAATTAATTCTCTAGCAACAGAGGAAGAGGAAGCATGTGCAGTAGCGGTGCTCCTGAATTTATTGCGATGCTCATATATGAAGCTGCATGTGGTGAACTATAGACTGATGATGATGATGATGATGATGGCGTATGCTGGATGGTGCCAGACTGCTAATTAGTTTGCATTTTGCCTCACGATAGTGGGGCACGGTTGCAGTCGAAAGTACGTGTCCAACTGTGTGGTGGCTTCGGCCAAGGACAGCCGATATGGTTGAATTCCAATTCATTTTATGGAATCGTAGGATGTCCGTGTCTATGATGGATAAATACTGTTATATGCCCCTTGGTTCTTTGCTGGTTAACTTGCCACAGTTATTTGGATGTCTCTTCATTCTTTATCTGCATTTGGTAGGGTGCAATTTATAACTGAGTTTAGTGATCTAGTGGGGTCTTAAGATGATGTGGCTTTACGAAATATTACAGACAAATATTATGATGGAGTTTTACTCTATAAGAGATAGAGATTACTGACTTAGTAGAGCCCTTCACGAATTAGTAGAGCTAGCCCTTCACGAATTATGGAGAAATCTAATAGCGAGGCTAGGATTTAGATATAATATATTATCTTAGTATTATCCTGAACTTGAATATTTGAGATCTTAGTTATGTCGTATCCTAGTTATCCGTCCATTTACCGATACATTTCATATTTTCATTTCTGGCTTTCTAAATTTCAATTTTGTTTGGTTTAGGTAAAAGATACAGTACCAAAGTGCAAGTAGTAAGAGACTTTTCCAGACAGACCCTCGTGCTCAAAGGATACCTCAGAATATTGCCGGTGTCTTCTCCTGAACCAATTTTCAATAGCTCCTCCAATCCAAGCATTGCAAATGGCCGGCACACATTTCTAGTAGTCCAATCATTTGGCTACGCGAGCTGCCGAGAGCATCGATCCGGCCCGCATAGTACTGCAGTCCAATCATTTGGGAATTAATGCTTGGCGAAGGCTTGTTTGACCGTTAATTGTGTTAGCGGGAGGGTGTTTGGATGCATAGCTGAGACCATCCTTCAACAGGGGTTTTATGAGTTTTTCAGTACACCCATATTTTGGAAACAATGGAAAAGAAGTTTCATTTCTATAAAACTCTAATCACATTTCTCTTCATTAATACATTGTCACATTAGTATATTTAATGTCCATGAAACTCTAATGAAACATCACTAAGACGAGCCTAATGGAAAATGCTACCAAGGTCTATTAGCTGCTACTATCTAAGGTTAGTCTCAATAATGAGTTTCATGGCGTTATTTCTAAGACTGTTATGTCATATGAAATAAAATAAAACTGAGATGAAACACCCACACTCAAGGAGAGTATTATTTTGTAGTTTTAAAGTATTTAATTTTAAGACTTATAAAGAGTTGTTAACTGTGCTAAGAGAGTTTCATCGAGATGAAACTTTTTTTTTCTTTCTTCTTAAATACACTATCATGTCATCAAAATGCCTATGTGGCAACCTATTTAATGCAAATAAAATTCATAACTCCCATTAAAACTGGCCAAGGTCCAACTAATAATTAGCAATTTTATTAGTTGTATCTGATTAGATCCAAAAGTGATAACTATTAACTATGAAGATCTAAACAGAGCTTAGCTGTACATGCTATTAGCTGCCTAGTTTAACCTAACTAGTGAGATAGTTGTTTGGGGAACATATCTGGTGGAAACCACAACCTTCGTGAAAACTCGTGCAAACCACAGCAACAAAGTTGTCTAAATTCAACAAAAAAAAAAGTCACACATGTAGATGATATGAAGATACATAACCTTGTAAAATATCTTGTCCAAACTTGAATTTGTTTATGAGATATAAAAATAATAAATTTCTAACAGATCCTGTGGACAGCTTTCTGGCTTGAAATTTGTTATTTTTATATCTCACAAACGAATTCGAATTTAGACAAGATATTTTACAAAATTGTGTATAATCATATCATCTACATGTGTGATTTTTTTATGCAACTTTTTTGCCATAGTTTGCACGGGTTTTCACGAAGGTTGTGGTTTCTACTAGATATGTTCCCGTGTTGTTTGTTAGGTATTAGCTAATAATTAATTGAACCCATTTGACTATGAACTCCAGCTATTTTCTATAATTAAATTGCTAAATCAATAAGTTTAGTGAGTTAATAAATTAAGTAGCAACCTCAATTTATTTACTTTCCTCTCCGGCAGTTTCCTATACTAACTTTAAAAGTTTTTGCGTTGGGAACCTAGACTGTTTCTAACCAACCAAGCATTTTTTTAATAATTTCTTTATCTCCTGGTGCTTTTCTCACCTGAATACTTTATATTTCTTAATTTACTCAAGCATTCAATTTACGCTGCTCTCTCTCTCTCTCTCTCGATAACATCGGATGAGAAGCAGATAGAGAATTTCTCTTAGTTTTGGAAACTTATGAGTTGGAGAGATATTTGACAACTTTTTTATGTTTAAAGAGCTCTTTTACCAAACGGTTGAAGATGATTTTCTCCTGTTTACTTAAAAAAATAAAACTATTGGAGATCCTCTTATTAGCTTTATGGATCCAAACATCAACATGACAAGTGGCAACCATCAGATTTACATGATGTAGAAAGCAATGCAGCCTCGAAACAAAGCATTTGCCGGACAAAAAAACAGCAACGCCACACGATGCATATATAACATATACCGCGTCAAAACAAACAATGGAGCGGCTTGTATTTATGCGTGTAGTACGTAGGAGTACTAATAACTGTCGTCCCATAGTAACAAGAACAAGAAGAGATGGAATTGTTATGGCTTATATATATATTATTAATAATAACCTGCTGGATACAGTCAGACTGACAAATTTAAGCATCGAGAGTTTACTAATAAAAATTAACCACTCCATGACTCATCTCCACACATGCATACGGAGAGAGTACTCATCAGGTGATAACAGTAGCAGACAAATTAATTAATAATACACCAGCTAGAGCTAGTAATTACTACGATGCAAAGGGATGGAGCTAGGATGAGACATGATATGCATATGCGGTCAACCTGCAGATTATTACCATGCATATGTGGATATGTAGATGCAGAGGATCGATACTATAGATCGACCAGCTGATAGAGATGGATGATCCGAAATCGAATGGGCGGCCGGCGGCGGCGACGGGGCAATCGAACAAGAAAGGCAAGCACGACGTCGTGCCTAGGACGGCAGCTGCTCCATGGCCACCTCCTCCATCTTCTGGTGCGCCCGGGCTTCCATCTCGCAGCAGAGGCAGGGGCGGCTGAGCACGGCGCCGTGCGCGTGCGCGTGTCCCAGTTCGGCGACTCCCACCCCGTCGACGGCGACAGGCTTGCGCGCGATGATGACGGAGTTGATGACCTCCCCCTCCGGGTGGTGCACGGCGAGCACGTCAAAGCCGCCGCGCCGGATCTCCTCGGGGTCGACCACAGGGTAGAGGAAGCCGCGCGCCCCGTGCGCGCTCCGCACCACGAGCGCAGCGCCGGGGGCCATGTGCCTCCCGAGGTGCTCAACGACGCGGGCCTTGTCCTCGGCGGCCATGCCCACGAGCGCCGCGAGGAAGACGACGTCGTACGAGGCGAGCTCCCGGTTGACGTTGGCCACGTCGGAGGTGCGGAACGCCATGCGCGCCTGGAGCGCGGCGTCGCCGCGCACCAGGCGACGCGCCCGGTCGTTGGCGTCCCCGCTGATGTCGTAGTTGTCGAAGGAGGCGGCCGGGAGGTGGCGCGCCGCCAGGACGAGGGAGCTGAGCGGGAGCGGGCCGGAGCCGACGAAGGCGACGCGGGACGGCGGCGGCGCCGGGACGTGGCGCGCCAGCAGGCCGTGCTCCAGCTGGCTGAGCAGGATGTAGTTGTTGAAGTAGGGGAAGAGCGACAGGTGGTCCAGCGGGTTGTCGAACGCGGCGAGCAGGTCGGAGTAGTGCGCCTCCATGAGGCCCTCGGCGTCGGCGCAGAGGCGGATCAGGCGGCCGCGCATCTCCTGCAGCTCCGGGCCCAGGCGCTCCACGTCGACGGTGCTGCGCGGGATGCACGCCGTCACCAGCTCGGTGAAGAGAGCGTTCACCTCCGGCGACGGGCTCAGGGACGGAAGCTTCCCGATGGCGGCGGCAAGGCTGGAGATCTTGTGCACCAGCGCCGCCTCGGCCTCCTTGTCCTCCTCCGGCGGCGGCACCGGCGCCGTCTCCTCCTGGAGGACGATCTTCCCCTCCGCCTCTCCCTGCTGCTGCTGCTGCTTGCCCATGCCGACCATTAGGTACGTACTGTGGAGTGATCGATCGAGTGTGTGGAGGGCTCGATCCGGCCGGCGGTTGCTTTGGAGACTGCACTGCAGTGGGCGATCGAGCTGAGGCAGCATATATAGATGGCATGGCATGGCATGGCAGGCCAACAAAGGCCGTGCGTGTGCGTGTGGTGCATGGGGCCCAAGTGGCGCAGCGAGAGGGACCCACCTATGACGCATGGGACCCAAGTGGCAGCGAGCGCGGTGATACGTGGCAGCACAATAGCATGGGCCCCAAGTGGCAGCGAGCGACGAGCAGGTGGTTGCTGGTAGTGGTTGCTGCTATGGCCTTGTTTAAATACACCCCAAAACCCAAAATTTTACAAGATTCCCCATCACATCGAATATTACGGCACATGCATGGAACATTAAATATAGATAAAAAAGATAACTAATTGCACAGTTTAACTGTAAATCACGAGATGAATCTTTTAAGCCTAGTTGCTCTATGATTAGTTAATGTTTGTCAAATAAAAACGAAAATGCTACAGTGTTAAAATCCAAAAAAAATTTGGATCTAAACAAGGCCATATATGCTGATTCTGGACCGTAGCTAGCTGCCTACTACGTACGTCGGTCTGCATGCAGTACGTCGTCTTGGCTTCTTCCTCTCCGACTCCGACTAAGGCTCCGAAAGGTGAAAAGTTTTCGGTACTGTATCACTTTCGTTTATTTGTGACAAATATTATCCAATCATAGATTAACTAGGATCAAAAGATTCGTCTCGTGATTTACAGCTAAACTGTGTAATTAGTTTTTGTTTTCGTCTATATTTAATGTTTCATGCATATGCCACAAGATTCGATGTGACGGAAAATAACTACTACGACTCATGATCGACGATCGGCGGCCGCCCGGCGTCGTTTTCTCTCTAGCTAAGCTAGCTACCTGTGCTGCTCCGGCCGACCATAGTACCTGTCACCACACACAGGCCAAGTCCATAGACCATGCATGCACAGATCAGATAGATACTATATACTACGCATGGGTGTAGATAAATACTGTATATATATAGATAGGAATTTCCATTCCCATGCATTCCTGTAGTAATAAATCTACGGCTCCTTGATTTTCAGTTTCACAATAATTGAACTAGATAGATATAGATGCACCGATGATGCAAAGGACCTAATTAATCTCCCAAGTCTGAAATCATGGACAGATGGTACCCTGTACGTACTCACTTCTACCCTAATAAAGAGTGTTAGGCCTTGTTTAGTTCACCTTGAAAACCAAAAAGTTTTCAAGATTTTTCGTCACATCGAATCTTAAGACACATGCATGAAACATTAAATATAGGCGAAAACAAAAACTAATTATACAGTTTGCCTGAAAATCGCGAGATGAATCTTTTGATCCTAATTAGTCTATGATTGAACAATATTTGCCACAAACAAACGAAAGTGCTACAGTAGCGAAATCCAAAAAAATTTCACATCTAAACAATGCCTTATTCTTAATTCCTCAGAAATCAAATAATTTCAGCTTTAACCAATATATAAAGAGATTATCAATATTTCTAGTGCATAATGAGTATCATTACATTGAATATATTTTTACTAATAAATTTATTTAGAGAGAAAATGTTGTTAAATCTTTCAGAACTGCTACCGCCCGGACGTCCTATCCGGACACATGCGTCGACACGCACGCATCATGTGGGACCCACGATTCTCCATTCTCGTGCCTCAGTTCGACGCAACCGACCACCCTCTCACATATCGAATCGAACACACAATCACGTCCACTACACAATCACATTCGTTGCACCTGCTAAAATAGGAGAGCACACTAGCTGCATCCCATGTCGACAGGCGCCTACGCTCCTACTCCCAACCACGAGATGCAACACAAGGTGGGAGGAGGAGAGATGCAACATCCGATCTACTTCTGAAACATTCCAAAATAACAGTTGCAATATACGTCTGAAGGCAGTTGAAAACATGCTTTTGAAACAATTGAAAACACACTTTAAAACTATTGCGACCATACACAAACATATGAATAAAAACACACGCAACATCTGAAAACACTCAAAAACATGCTGCTGCAACATGCCTCTCAAACAACTACAACATCCCCCGATCTACTTTTGCAACATTCATATGCTTCAGCTGCAACATACCTCTGAACTTTCTGAAACAATTGAAATATGCAATTGCAACATAGTGTGGCGAGAGAGATCCTAGCAAGGGAGCGCCATGGCTGCTAGATCTGCGGGCATTGGGGGCTCCCGGTGGGGGAGGACGTTGGTGTGGGGAGAGGGGTGCCACTGAGGTTGGGGAAGGAGCCACCGAGGGTGGGGAGGAGAGGAGCCGAGGTGGGTGAAGGAGACGCCGGTGTTTGGGAAGGAGCCACCGGGGTAGGGAAGAAGGCCGCGGTGGGGAAGGAGGAGGAGGGGGTGCTGCTGGCCAAGTAGGAAGTCGTCAGCACACGCGATGTAGAGGAGGGGGCTGCTGCCGGCCATGGAGAGAGCAATTTGAGAGCTCATAGGATGGAGAGGTGCAGGCACATGCGATGGAGAAGCGACGACAGCGTGCTCCAGAGGAGAGTAAGTAGGGCGAATGCTGCGGGCGGAGATAAAAAGCAGCTACCATTGCGGAAAGGTTGCGAGTGAAGAAATGTGTTGCCTTTTGGGCCCAATCTACGTGCAAGCCCACAAACGAGGTGTCCGGACGGATGGACGTATGGATCATATCATTACCGTAAATCTTTTTTTGTAAATCTAGTCAAAATCAAAAGTTTGACCCACACGGAAACTCTATGTGAGATTTTTTTTTTTGAAACGAAGGAAGTATGTATACCTCGCAAATGTTATATATGGTACAATTTGTATATATAGCGGTAGTCATCATGCTATATGCTAGTATAATTGTAAAATTTGTTGCACTTAGGTCTTAATTGGACCCACCAAACTAATAGCTAGCTGCTAATTTTTAATATTGTTCCAAATCCAACCTTGATAGTGCATGTCTTCTTTACCGTTGCACTTAGGTCGACCCATCTAACTAATAGTTAGGTGCTAAAATTAGCTAGGATGCATCCAAACGGGCTTAGCTAATAAACACTAACTATTAGCTGGATACCCAATTGCAACTAATGTTTTTTCATGTAGCTGTTTTAATCAAGCTAACAACAATAAGAGTTCACGAAAAAAATGTTTTCCCCCCTGGTCCTACCCACCTTGTCCATCTCCTATTAACATTCTCAACTCGGTCACTTGCACCACCGGCGCCCCTCTTCTTCGCAAGCTGTAGTTGTGACACATGGTTTGCATAGAAGAGCAACAATGACTTAGTTGTGACATAAATTTATAAAAAAAAATACAAAGATTTTATGACATCAAAAGACATAATATAAAAAATATAATTATGACTTTTCTAACTATACTTATTTTGTATCATAAATATTATTATTTTATTGTATAGATTTTAGTTAAACCTAAGATGTTTTGATTCTCAAAAAAATTAAAAGGATGTCTACGTCGTCTATACCGTCCCGGGATTAAAGAAAATCTAGAGACAGAATGTTAAAAATCAGAGAAAGTATGCAATCTGAGTTCAAAGAGGACCACTACATGTGTCTCTCCCTCTCAAAAAAAAAAGGGCCACTACATGTATACGTGGTCCTTGTACGTAACAGCTCGATTCAGGTAAAACTACATACCCCTGTCAGGCCTTGTTTAGTTCCACTATTTTGCAAAATAGACACCACTTTTTTTATTTATATTTAACAAATATTGTCCAATCATGAACTAATTAGGCTCAAAAATTTTGTTTCGTAAATAAAAAACAAACTGTGCAATTAGTTATCTATATTTAATACTCTATATATATATCGTAAGATTCGATGTGACGAGAAATCTAAAAAAAATATAAAATTTTTTGAACTAAACAAGGCCTGTAAGTCGATCGAGCATGCAAGCAAGCAAGGATATATGCGATACTAGATAGCGAAGGTAAAAGCTAGCTTAGTACGTACGCTTGACACGATTCCAATCCGCTAGCTGATAACTAGGGGTAAAAGCTATATATATAGACGATTCCGATCCTATGTAACATTTTTATTTGTATTTAATAATTATTGTTTAATTATAGATTAATTAAATTTTAAAAAATCATCTCATAAATTATAGAAGAATTATATAATTAATTTTTTATCTATATTTAATGCTTTATATATGTATAGTAAGATTGGATATAACGTGAAATCTTGAAAACTTTACAAAAATTTTGAGAAACTGAACAGCTCATTTTTATTTTTATTTTGAGAGATCTGGAGGGGTCGAGACCCCTACGACAGCAAATTTAATGAAAACAAAAGAAGTTTAAGTACAGAAAAAGTATAGGAAAAACAAGAGAACAGCTCGTAGGTTTGTGCTTATTGTGCGTGCTCATCTATGGATCCGACGCCACACACCTGTAGTCATCCGCCGGCCGATGATGCAAAGTAGCGACAGAATGTGAAGCTAGCAGGTAGCTACTGTACAAGCTACCGCACCGCTCATCTCAGATCATGAACGGGCCGGGCTGGGGTAGGTACACATGGAAACGGACTGTGTCTGTGCGTGCTAACCGACGAAGCACGAAGCGCTAGCTTTGCTCATGTAAGGAGTGAATAAAGCAAATATGGCTGCGCATTGTACAGCCAAGTTTGCTTTCGACTTAAATTCTGAATATATGTGGTTGAATGGTATCCTAAACTTTTATGAAATCTCATGCTGAAAAATGAAGTAATATAAATTTTAGCTTTAATAAAAAGTAATTAATTTTATTTTACACCCAATTCATTTTTAGCTTCACCCAATTCATCTTAATACATATGAACAATCCATTAATAATAAATAGACGACGACCTATCAACTATATGTGTGTATTCTCTCTCCGTTCTAAAAAGAACATTATCCTTGCATTCGAATAGTGTCCTAAAAAACCATCGTTTATGCTTGGACCCACATAATATTCCCTTCATCCTGCCATCCGCTCTCTCGTCGCCGTCATTGTCTCCTCCCTCACACTCTCCTCTTTTCCACCGCTCCCTTCTTTCCTCTCCGCTGGCAACCCCCTCCTCTTCTCCTCTGTCGGCTGCCTTCCTCTTCTCCTTGACCAGCGGGACAAAGGCCGGTGCCTAGCCTCCTCTTCATCTACGTTGGGGCGGTGGAGATTTGGCCCATCCCTCCTATGCCCTTTCCACCCTAGTCAGCAGCCTTCCCTTCCATCGCACCATCGGAGAGGTCGGGACAGAGAGGGCTCGACCGCTCAGGGTTATTAAATTTGGCTTTTCAGGATGGTGCAGTGGTGGGCGAGTGATGCCATCGATGCACGACGTAGAGCAAACCAATGGCGGGTCGTGGCAGGCTCCCTTGCAGCTTGCAGCGCTCAACACAGAGTGGACCAACAGCGAGCGCGGGCTCGTCTTGGCGGGCACATTGGCGATCACACGGATCTAGAGGCGAATGGAGAGGGAAGCAGGGAGAAAGAGAGAAAGAGAGAGACTGTATAGGTACTTTGGTCTTTTTTCCTTTTTCATTGGTTGTCGTTTCCATTTCTAGAATGTCGATAATATTGGGACACAGGGTATACACACTACCTATATATAGCAAAAAATGATGCAAAATTAATTTGCAAAATAAAGATATGTATGAATTGTGATGCTAAATATAGATGTTTGGCTTCTAAAGGGAGAGTATACCTGCAACTATCTAGGGATTTTAGATTTTAGAGGAATACATTCAATTTTTCCCTTTCTTGTTCACAAATATCAACATATACTGGCTCACTACATGTTGCATGGGTATATCGTGCAAGATACATGACACGTGTGAGAGGTGGCTAGATATATAAAGGTTTGTTTGGATACCATGAATTAAAACTAATATCTCTAGAGAAAGTGTTTCTCATTTTATTATAATATTATTTTCTAATTCCTTTTAATTCATAGGAACCAAATAGGGCTTTCCGAGGAAGTCTCCAGTTGAACTTATTACAAGTATTGCAAATTACATGCCATCCAATATACATTCTCTTTTCTGCCATTGAATCTATTTTTATTCTCTTATATCCCATGATCATCATTTTTATGTAATGACACACTATGCTTTGCAAGAAAAAAAATGTATGTTGCTTTTGCAAACTTCTGATTCTACCCCTCCGGCCTCCACGACCCTTGTCCAAAATTAGGGCCACTCTATCTCCTATCTCTCTCCCCAAATCTTCATCACTTTCAAAGCCTTGTCGCCGACTCGCCTCTAAGGTTGACCAGTAATCACCGCCATCATGTCTTGGCTCAAGCATGACCACCCCTTGGTTTTGAGAAATCATGCCCTTCCATCCTATGTGACCTGCGGCTCCTACGCCCTGTATGCATCGAGTTTCGCAATGTAGTGTGCTCACCCTTCATCTGCGACTTGCAGCAACATGACGAGAACACTCCTTTCCTAGAGCACGTGCATCGGTAAGGATATCGATGTCTTCAACCTCTCCTCGCCCACTCTATCTTCAATCTTTCCCCCTTCCTTTCTTGTTGAATCTCGCCCCACCCATCCATCCCTTGTTTGCTTCGTCTTCAACCTTACCCTCCCTCTCTTTCTTTAATCTCCACCCAATCCCCGTCGGTCGCACCCATCAACCCTAACTAGGGGCGCCTACCCTACTGGTCGTGCCACCCAACGTCCACTCCCATCGCTCCATCCCACCCTCCACTAACCTGAATTGAAGAAGTTGACTCCACCCAACGTCTACCCCTACCGCTCCTCCCTACCCTCCCCTAATCTCATGGAGGAGTAAATTGCAGATCGTCATCATGGCTGCCAGCTTCGCCCAACCGGGTGTCTCCTGCCATCTACTAAGTGGCATCCCCACTGCCAAGCTCACTGTCTGTCAACTTGCTTTGATTGCCGGTACAACTTACCACTGTCAAGCCCTTCCCCTTCTAAGGACATCATGCATGTATGGATTCCTGCACCGAAAACCTAAATCCCTAAAGCTGTGGGAGAGGAGAGAGATGAGCTGCACGCATGCATGGAGGAGGAAGACGACACCATGGAGTCTGTCCGGTCCAATATAGCATCAACACTTGTCTGCATGTTGCTTCCATCAGTGACGTGCAGCAGCATGCGAGAACACTCCTTTCCTAGAGCGCGTGTGTCAGTAAGGATATCAACGTCTTCAACCTCTCCCTACCTACTTTGTCTTCAATCTTTCCCCCTCCGTCTCTTGTTGAATATCGCCCTACCCGCCTACTCATGCTTGCTTCATCTTCAATCTTACCCTCCCTCTCTTTTTTAATCTCCACCCAATCCTAGCTGATCGCCCCCACCAACCCTAACCAGGGGTGCCTACGCTACCAGTCGTGGTACCCAATGTCTACTCCCATAGTCCCATTGCTCCACCCCATCCTCCCCTAAACCAAATTGAAGAAGTTGTCTCCACCCCCTCCCACCACCGCTGACCTTGCCCACCATCCCTAGATAGTGGTTTCTTCGCTGCCGGCTGCGCTGCCCAACATCCACCCCTACCACTCCTCCCTACCCTCTAATAATCTCATGGAGGAGTGAATTGCAGATTTGTTTTCATGGTTGCCAGCTTCACCTAGCCGGATGTATCCTGCCGTTTGCTCAGTGGCATCCCCGTTGCCAAGCTCACAACCCGCTAACCTACCACCACTGCTCGTACAACCTGCCGCCATCTAGCCCTTCCTCCTTCTAAGGTTGCTGGGCACATATGGAGAGCCCATGCTAAAAACCTGAATCCATAAAGCTATGGGGGAGGTGAGAGATGAGGCGCACACATGCAGGAGTGAGCAAGATGACCCACCGTGGAGTCTATCTGGCCCAATCTAGCATCAACACTCGTCTACATGCTACTTCTATGAGTGAAGTGTCCACATTGAACAAGGACTTGGGCATGTCAACACCCACCGCTCATCCAACATGGTCCCTCTATCATGAGCACACAAGCAGAGCTTGAGGTAGGGCATGCAGCAGCCAGGTCGAGCAACATAGGAAGAAGGGCGTGCACACGCATCAGGGAGGGAGAAAGGGTAAAATTGTGTTTTCAAATACCACTTTACAATAAATATTACCTACGTCATGGCAATGGAATGCACAAGAGATGAAAAAGAAGAAGTAAACCAATGGTAAGGAATAGAACACGCAATTCCTAATGACAACATAGAAGGCATGAGTATAGATTAATTCTAATGGTAACCAATAAATTCTGTCATATGATTGATACCTATCGCTGAGTGCTATGCACATGCACATTGCATGTGTGTGCATTTTCTTTATTTAATTCACGAACGGATCAAAGACTTTAGAAGTCTTGGAACAAATTAAAAGTTGAGTTCGGATGATGGCTCATTTTATGCCATTTATCCTTGTGCGGGAATATCTTGTGTTCACACACGTTGATGTGCGTGTGGACTAATAATACCTCACCTTCTGACCTCAGATAATAAAGATTTTTTTCTCGATCACACAAAAGGTTTGTGCGTTGTTGATAATTAAAATTATCCATTGTGCAAAGATCAGTTCTGACACCCTACCGGAACTTCTAACTTTCGTATAGGAGTTCTAGTTTTTTGCGGAAATTAGAACTTCTACCAAAACTTCTGATTTTTACCATCCAAATCAGGGAGAGTCCAAACTCGATACCAACTCTTCCAAACTCGTGGAAATTTTATATCTCCATATATAGAAATTGGAACACCAAGCTGAACTCTAAAAGAAGTGATTGTTGGAAAAGGAACATCAGAGTCTTGAATGGATAGCCCAATGTGCTCCAACAGGCAACAGTCCACTGCAAATTGTCAATCCAGGAAGAGATGCAGAAGAGTTTCTTCGGTTGAGAGGTTGCGAACTACACAATTGTAATATTCCAAATACATATTTTTCCTTTGCAACAAATTTCTAGTGCCAAGCCTGTCCTTCATAAGCAACCAGAAAAGACCTTTCCCTTGTTCTGACTGCAACTTTTCTATAGCCATGAAAATAATACTAAGAGTAGTTATTGAAACAGTTGTATGAGATTCACATATATCAATATCTTGTTTTTAACCATCGATCAAACATGTACACCAAATTGCCTATTGTTTGAGTTGTTGAATATGCTTCTCCAGTTGTGTCACATGATGCAGGGACACATGTGGAGGGACGGGCGGTATAGACACGCAACTGATGAAAAGACGCAGACCTACTCTATCTACAACTAATGGTATATATTTATCATCGAGGATGCTCCAATGATTACGTGTGTTGCTCTCTTCTGGAGTTATTTTGTTCAACATGCCCATCTAGCTAAATTACACTAGACATTGTGTGGGTAGGATGGAGCTAGACCAAATCTAAAGGGGTGTGCTTGCCGTATGAGCGCAAGGATTTATGACACGAGGGTGTGAATATGATGAAAATTTGGTTCTAATAACTTTTTTTGCTTGGCTATGGCCGCACCCACTTGTGTGAACATAGCTCCGCCCATAGTTGTGACGTAGATACAACGTTGTCCAGTGTAATTTAGCTAGGTAGACACACCAAACAACATAGCTCCAAAAGAGAGCAACACACGCAACCATTAGAGCATCTTGATGATAAATATATAAGATATAGATAGAGTCGTATGCGACTTTTCATCTATTGTCTGTGTGTACCACATGTGTCCTTGCGTCATGTGATATAGTTAGATGAGCATATTCGACAACTCTGGAACAATAGACAATTTGGTGTACATGTTTGATTCCTGACAAAAAAAAGATATTATTGATATATGAATCTCATAAACTATTTAAATTACTCGTGGTACTATTTGTCAACATCCATTTACGATCACTAAATTATGGGCCTCATTGTCTGTGACTTTTACCAACCCACATGTAAAACATATGTTATGTAGAAAAAAGTGTCATGACCATGTGTAAAAGAAGAGCGCATGAGCATGCCAAAGCCTTTGTCGGGCAAGAATGCTGGGAGCAAGCTTCACCTTAATTATGTGTCCATGGTGTCGTCATTCGTTGAGGACCCTATACCTTTGCTAGCTAGGGTTATAGTGGCAGCATGCATATAGATCCTATAAGCACACGCTGACACTTTTTTTTCTAATAGTGCCCCGTACAGTTGAGGTGTCGTTATTGCTGGTGAACAGCTCTCTCTCTCTCTCTCTCTCTCTCATTTTCCTGCACTTCTTTTTATGGAAATATATAAATCTAAAACTTTTCTTATGAAATCAGGCGATACTATAGTGCCCACAGGAAAATGCTAGAGTGATAGACTATATGTTGCTCAAAAGAGGTTCTCTCAGATTTATTATTCTACAACAAGCGGGGGAAACAGCACCTAGCAAGATCAGTATATATGCATGGCCCATATTATAGATATATTATATTCTGTTCAGTACCTGTGGCAATATCACTACAGGATTATGATGACATTATCACTACAGGATTATGATGACATAGCAGGAATCTCTTCCTTGTTACCGACAAGATTAGTAAAGTTGTTCAGGTTCCTCGAGGTATCCAATCTGATATGAAGCCTAGCTAACCACAGCCCTACATACTACATTTTAAAAAGAGTGATCATCACTCATACAGCGTAGTACTACCTCCATCTCTATCTCAGAAAAGATATAATTCTAGATTTGGTTAGAGTTAAACTGACTGAAGTTTGACTAAATTTATAAAAACTTATGAACACCAAATAAGTATATCTTCTTACATAAATTTAGTCAAGATCGAAATAGTTTAACCGAGAACTTTTTCTTTGTACGGGTGGGGGTAGGGGGGTGAGGGGGGGGGGACCTAGGTATCGGAGTCAGTGTTACAAGTTACTTCCTCATGCCATACAGGTTTGTCCTTAGTATATTGACAATTATTGTATAAGGTCATTCAGGACACTCACAATGTAAGACTCTATCATATAGTCCAAGACAATTAATTACATATTATTTATAGTATTTTGTTGATGTGGCAGCATATTAATTGAAGAAAGAGGTAGAAAAAATAAAACTTCAAGTCATATTTAGACTCTATGTCCACATTATTCGAGGTAATAAATAACATTAGACTCTATCATAGAGTCCAAGACAATTAACTATATATTATTTATGGTATTTTGCTGATGTGCCAACATATTTATTGAAAAAAAAAGATAGAAAAAATAAGACTTCAAGTCTTATTTAGACTCTAAATCTACATTGTTCGAGGTAATAAATAACTTTTGACTCTATGATAAAGTCTGCATTGTGAGTGCCCTAAAATTATGTAAAAGATCCACGACGCAAGGTTGATGCTACAAGATTCATTGTTAGAAACACTATGGTAGCCGAAATATCATATTAGAAACCGTGATTTTAGAGATACGGCTAGCCAAAATAATTCTTTCTGCACTGGATGGTTGACTTCTAAGAAGTTTTTTTTTCTTCCTTTTTCTCATGAGGGAATATATTCATGCATCTCTGCAACTTGATGGCTGCATCAACAGCTGTATGGTGACATACTTGCCACATGAAAGGACTGGAGTGCTATGTGTGATCATGCTAAAAAGGATTGGGTGCAGGACTGCAGGTATACGTCCACAGTGATAAGAGGCTGGATCTTTTTATTTTTCTCAAAGGGGTAGAGGTTGGACCTTATATTTCTGAAAGACAACGAACCTAAGTATATATTATTTGATTGACATTACATTTTGATCCAATGCTACTCAACATGCGGCTGCTGTGACTGTGAACCTGCAAGGAATTTTGCCATCGGGATATATAACCTTTGCCTCTTTAATTGGTCTCTGAACTGTGATCAACAGGTCCGAGTGCCCCAAATTTCATGAAATGCCGAGAGACCAACAGAGAGAGAACGTTTCAATTTCAGGCAACTACTGGACTGCTCTGAATAACCAAATAGAACAAGTCCCACATCACAAATAGGAAACCATGCCAGATCAGTTACTGTGCCTTTTTCCTGGCAGGGATTGTCCTAACCAAATCCACTGAAAAAATGCGACGACTCGACGCAAGATCAATGGGTCCTGTGCTCCTGTACCTTTGGTTGGAGCTTTCTGAATTAGCTATCAGCATCTATCATACACACAGTGCTGCTCTGCTGCTGTCTCCAGTTGCTTTCTCAGCTCGCTTTGCTTGCTGCTGCTGCGGCTTCCTCTCCTTTAATTTGCTTATCACTGTAGTGCGATGAGAGCCATCGAAAATGCAAGTGGATCATTGCCAATTTGCCATGCATGTTCATGTTGGCCGGCCCTTGGAAGTTCATTGGAAGACAGACACCAAAAGAGCAGAAGCAAATGTGAAAAGGTGTACGTGAACGTGGGTGCCATTCCAGCTTCTTGACCTCCTGCACACAACACAAGCAAAGAAAAAAAGAGTCTGGAGTGCAGAAATGGACAACCAACCAACCATATATGCATTCTCTGATGAGAGTCAGACTTGTCGTAGCCGTTGGCTCTGGCTCGTAGATGAATAGATCTCATCTCAGCATCCCTGACCAACAGTCGGCAGCATCTCTAATGCAACTTTCTGATGAAAAGACGCAGACACGCATGCACGCGAAGATAGCTATTCCCTATCGATCGATCTGCACCAGATGATCAGACTTTCGGCGACATATGGGGCGCATCGACAGCAAAAGCTCAAAAATGTCTTGGTAGCTTGGATGGAATTGAGTGTAGGATGTATATATTCTTGGGGTCTATGTTTCTTTTCAAACGGCTTTGCATTTTTCTGTGGTACTCCTAAAGTCCTAAACAACTGTGGGTCGTTCATTTAATTAGATCGGAACGTATTAACGAAAAACTTGCTAAGGCATGTTTGCAAGAAAAAAATAATAATAATTAGATTGGATGGTTAATTATGATAGGGACGTTTGGTAGAGCTTCAACGATCCAAGAAGCTAGAAAAGCCAGAGCTGACATCCTTTAAGAAACCCTGCCAAAGAGGACATGGACATATATATATATAAAGTAAAGAAAGATAAGGCAACCACGACATGGAACTTGAATTATTGTTACTATGGGGGTATCTATCCTGATAGAAATGCATGGATCTGTCTCACTCGCCAAATGTGTTGTTGCGTGTGTGGAGGAAAAACCGCAGGGGCTTGTGGCGGGCACGAGTCTTCCATGATCACGCAAGCAGCTACAGGATGGGGACGCATGCAGTGGAATTCAGATCAGAACATTATATATATTGTGTTTGTTTTGGCTTCTCAGCTCTCCTAGAGCTAGAGATGGAGAATTTTTCGTCGATCCGTGTGTGTGGCTGTGCAAAGGTCTCCAAATGCATGCGTGCTGGAATCGGTTCCTCGAAAATGACCTGCATTGCCTACCATGCGATCGAGAATATAATATATGGTTCAAGGGAAGATTATTCTGAATGCCAGAATACCATTAATGTCTCTGGTGCTC
The DNA here is from genome assembly GCF_000003195.3 of Sorghum bicolor. NCBI lineage: Eukaryota > Viridiplantae > Streptophyta > Magnoliopsida > Poales > Poaceae > Sorghum > Sorghum bicolor. Next base: position 77,276,705 of record NC_012871.2, read on the forward strand.
ATGCTCATCAAGATATACAGCAGGCAGCAGTGATGCCGATTGTTTGCGTCGCTATCCCTTCCTTTCTATTCTTTTTTATTTTTTTACCTAGACGGCTAGATCACAAGCATCACTGGTATCAAGCCAGTCTCATGAAAAGAGTGCTATTTTATTTGTCCTAGCCTTGACTGCCAGGCCAACGTTCAGTCTCAAGTCCTGATGATAGGTGTCTCCACTGCAATTCTGCAAAGATGGTGAGATTCCCATTACTGAACATTACCGCCGCATTAGATAACTGATAATGCATGAAGTTTTTAACATTTCTCAAGACGAAACGTTGGCCCAGGATTGATATGCTTTGGCAACCAACACTTTCACGGTGCAACTGGTCAACACAACACGCCATAGAAGCGGTTGACTGATCCAGCCCGGTTTCGAGTCACGGCACCATCTTCTTAATACGAAAAATCAGGGGACGTCCCTCCCCTTGGTTGAGTTTTTTTTTTTACATATGCTTTGGCAAGATGCATGATGTATCATGTATGTTGTCTTTGTGCTACCTACTGTTGCTGTCCCAAAAAAAGATAAGAGGGCCATATTATCAGAAATGATTTCAGCACTAAAGACACAGCAGCACATTATCTAAACCAAAAGACAAAAAAAGGGGACATATATATACATCATCCATTCCAATCAAAGCCACATGGCACAACAGTCAAATAACTATTTGTAGATGATAGGGACCATACAATACTTTGGCTTCTAACCAAACAGTAGTAACAGCAGTAGCACACACAAGGCAAGATAAAAGTCCAGTACACAATGGCTTCAAGGAAACAAAGTCCTGCCATCCACAAAGTGGCTCATTAGTCAGATAATAACAAAAAAGTAGGCAGTGCTTCCAGGTTTCTCTGAGGCCAACCGTACGAATAAGATGCCACTGAAATCAGTCGAGGTCAAAAGAACGGAATAATTTTTAGAAGAATAACTCTTCGCATTTTGCAAAGCTAATCTCGAGTTCTTTTATGTGGTGTCGTGAGAAAGACTTTGCAAGCAACCTAACAGAGTAATCTAAATCTGCACTGGAACATCATCTGGTTACTAAAGCTTCACCATCAGATGAAGTTAAATATTTACCAAATCAGATTCTCCACTTTTCCTTTTGCACACAGCTCAAAACTTCTAGTTTTACAGCACAGTCTGAAGCTTCTGATTTGGGACAATTTTGGGAAATTGAAAGGCACCTACTTGCCCCTATTCCACTTGACAGCTAATAGACTTTGTCAGGTTCATGAAATTAATCGGGAAAAAATACAAATAAAGGTAGCCTTCAAGTTCCATATCTAAAACTTGACAATATGATCAATAACAGAGGTCGAATTGAGTAGCCAATACAAACATGATCCCCTAGAACAGTATTACCCCCGAGCATGTTCAGGACAGCTCACTACAATATACACCAACAACAAAGCTGTAGTGCTGAGCTCTTCTTTACACATGTAACCTTCGCTTCATGAGCGAACCATGGCCGGCTTTGTAAGCTCTGGCCCTTGTTTCCGTCAGCATCGGGAGCCCCTCCATTTCTTCTGTGGTAGGATTGGACGGTTGCGACTTATGACTGTCCGCACTTCCTTAGGCACGCTACACCTTCTTCCTGATACTCCTGCCTGGTTATCCAGAACTCAGGTGCATCCTGCATGGTCCAAACAATACGCAGGAAGTATATTACTAGCAATCCATCAGTGTAATAAGATTCTGCATGAGAGCACATATACAAGAATTACCTTCATGATTCCAGCAAGCACTGCACCTCCCAGGTACACCATGTGCTTTCTCCGAGGAGGATCCTCTATCCGCAGTCGTAATTTCTATGCACAATGAGAGCGAATGTGTCACAGATGGAAACAGAGAGCAGATGCTAATACTGAGATGAATGCATATCCTTTACAGAAAGTGTATTTGGATTGTTCTGTCTGAGTTCAATAATTTTATGCACTTATGTCTCCTATTTGTAAGAAAGGAAGCGCAAATTATTTAACAGAATTTGTTGTAGAGGTCAACAGACAAGAATAACAACTGCGGACCAATGATTACAGCAATGCAAGGTAGAACATCAACAATCTTACAACTCGGCTAGCGATCAACAATTTCCTTCAGGACATAAAAAATATAATTGCATGTATATTACCTTCAGGCCATCTTTGTTTCCCTTCAAAACTACATCAAGATAGCGATCAAGAATTTCCTTCTCCAACCTTGCAAAATGTAGTAACTTGTTAAGCATATGCAACTCGGGTAGAGGCTTATATTAACCAGGAAAATAATCGCTATAAGAAACATTACAGGCAATTATCATAACAATATCCATATGTGCTTACATGACAACTACCAAGAAGGCTATCAAAATAAAAACAATAAAAAAATAACTTGACGGGAAGGAGCAGACCACAACCCCGTTTTTTAATTAAGAGGATGCAGGGCTCGAACCAAAATAAAAACAATTGGTACGCATAATGTTGTTTCACACACATAATTTTTCCGTGCTGGCAGTAAACTAAAAAAACATAAATTAAGACGAGCATATCCTCATGACTACAGACTTCAAAAGGAATTAGAGTCTTACCGACTTGGTAGACCAGGGTACATTGTACTTCCTCCACTCAGGACAATATGTTGATAGAGCTGCGAAACATGGTCATATATTATAATAAGAAAAAAAAGGACATGATGAACCTATTAAAAAACTATACAATGTAAAGCATAGGAAATCTAATCTTACGTAGTTGATATTTCAATATAGTCTCAGACTCTTTATAATTGAATCTAACTTAAGTCCAGAACATCAACATCAAATAAATTTAAATAAATTCAATATTCTAAATAAACTTAAGCACTATACTGTTTATATACAACCATGGTCAAGCATAAAATTTGAATCCACCAGTGCCCTAAATCATAAGAACTAAATTAGAAAAATATTAACCCATTGTTCCTTCTAATCCATGTTTCATTTGAACAATTGAAAGGTTGAACCAGCAATGTACTGTACTGGTAATATATGTATACCGTCATCCGGTTGTCGATATCCATTTCCTGAATGCAACGGAATGCCATATCTGCCATCCCATCACCTTCAACATCTATCAGTTCCTGTTAAATCAATATTTGGTGAATACTAGCTTATTGCAGAGTTTGTCGACACAATTGCATACTGCAATCAATAATACTAAACAGGAACAGAAATGGAATAGTCTTACAGGAGTGAAAAGAGCTTCAGGAGCTTGAAATCGTTCAGTGCCCACTTTAATGACTCTTCCATCTGGAAGCTGATCACAAGAACTGAGCTTACAATAAGAAAAGGAACAGGGAAAAATTACAAGCAGGGCAACATACTTACAGTGTAACTTTTCACAAGGATTGTGGTCTCAAGTCCTAGCTGGTATTCTCGTTTGTAATCATAGCTGTACATAATTTAACTGTCATGACTACATATACAACAGCAAGATAGAGACAATAATTAAGAACAATAAGACAAGTTACCTTATATAGCATAGCTTCTCTTTTATTTCTCTGACCGTCTCAAAGTCAGCAGATTTGTTCATAGCATACCTTTTAAAGTGGGAGAACTAATTGAATCAGAAAAATCATGTAGCAGCAGCTGCAGAAGACAATCTTCAGAGCAAGATAGGTCTTACCCTCTCCTTGATAGTAGGTCAACAAGATAAGAGGTTATATGTCTTCCAGCTACATTCATTCTCTTTGTCAGATGAGGATAAGAGTATCCATCAACTACAGGAACCTGAATGCATGAAAAAGATGATAGGTGCAAAATTAAGATTGAAAGTGGAAGTAATTTAGTTAAAAATAAAAGCTTCACAATCACATCACAGTATTGTTAAATGAGTCACATGTAAGCACAGGGATAAAGACGATTGCTCATTGGTCCAAACTTAACATCCTAAATGGAAACAGGTTTTGTAACATGACCGAAATCACATAGTTGTAGAAAAAGAAAATAAAAGCAAATAACATAAAGAATATCAAACAGGCATGCTGAAAAGAGCATCTGACAAGGAGGCCTATCCTGGACTAGCATTAGGGAATTCCTACAGCTATGGGACTGCCTCATGGGATTTTCTTTGACTGATCAAGAGGATCGCCATATATGGAGACTAGATGCAAGTGGTTGCTACTCTTCCAAATCTGCTTATAAAGCCTTTTTCCTGTGGTGCTGTGACCTTTGAGCCTTGGCATCGTCTATGGAAGACTTGGGCCCCGAGCAAATGCAAAATGTTCTTGTGGTTGGCAATCCATAATAGATGTTGGACGGCAGATCGGCTCTCCAAGAGGGGCCTCTCTCATCCTGATAAATGACCCCTTTGTGATCAAGAAGTTGAGACAATATACCATTTGTTAACATCATGTGTGGTGACAGGACAAATATGATTCAAATTATTCACTCCTCTGAACCTATTGAATTTAGTCCCACAACAAAATGAATTGAGTTTTGCTGACTGGTGGCGCAAGACAATAAGCAGAGTTTCCAAGGAGCACAGTAAAGGAGTGAAGTCTTTAATTATTTTAGGGGCCTGGGTTATTTGGAGACATAGGAATGCATGTGTTTTTGAGGGGGCTTCTCCTTTGATTAGCATGATCTGGAGTGAGTTGAAGAATGAGCACAGCCTCTGGTGTATGGCGGGGGCGAAGAGGCTTCAAGGACTTGATTTGGCACTCGCAGACTAGGTCCTTTTAGTTAAGGTCGAGTTGTGTTTGTTCACTATGTGTTTAACCCTGGTGTATATGTAATCGCCTCACTCATATCTGGTCCCCGTATGAGTGAGGATCCTGTTGGGGACCCCCCATAGTTGTTATATCTTTTTACTACTATTCATATGTAATTGATTTCTAATTTTTATAAATTTGTAGTTGCCTAATTTCTAAACACTTTCATACAACATACTGAAATCATTGACTGGCATACTAATTAAAATGCCATCTTATGGTGTTCTGGGCTTAATATGTTGCTGATTACCATGATATTTGAGTTGGTTGCACAAAGATGATTAGAAATTGAATGTACCCCTTCAAACCAAAATACTTGGTCGGATATAGGGAAGAACATTATTCTCATACCACATGAGTAACACCGTCACCAGAATCTATCACAAGTCCAGTTAGCAAGCCTGAAACATGTAAAGTGGAGTGTTAATGTGATATTGTATGTGCCTGTGTGAATGCCCAGAGCCCCAGACTGGAGCACATGGTCAGGAGGGAGAGATGACCTTGAGCGTACAGCGAAAGAACTGCTTGGATCTGGATGAAGACCCCAGCAAAATTATATTTCTCGAACATGGTCTCGATCTGTTCATGGGATTCAATTTGTTAGGCATTGATGTTAGAAACTACAGCTCTGGCAGTATGTGACAAGTTGATAAAAGGAAATGCCATACCATTTTTTCTCGGTTTTTCACGGGATTGAGTGGTGGATCTGTCAGTAGGATTTTACACTCTGATGGATCGACCTAAATGAAGAAAATAGAAAGGTGTCGCTTTAACTAGAACTAGGAAACTTAGGAAATATAATAAAGGATATCAGGGGAAAATACTTTCCAGAGAAAGGGTAAGGCATTACACGCAGGGTTAAGCATACCAGTATAGATATACCTTGAGCTCACTGTAGAAGGCATTATCCCAAATATGGCCCATATCATCCCAATTTTGAACAATGCCATTGGTGACAGGATATGATACATCAAGTTGATGTCTCAAGTCAGCACAAGCTGCTCCAACAACAATATCCTGTAACGAACACAAGCGCCTATCATAGGATGTACTCATGAACATGAAGTTCCAGAAAGATGATAAGAAAATAGATTCGGACCGTCAATTCTTGCTCCTGAAGTGACTCCTCATAGCGAAGTAGAGGTCTTCCGACAACACAAGGGAACACAGATGTAGGAAAGTTCTCACCAGCAAAGCCACACTTCACATACTGCAATCAAAAGGTGTCAAATTAGAGAAAGGAATGATCCACTTTGTAATCTGGCTCAGTGTCATTTCATCATTATTATCGGAGACTCAACAAGCCTCGCATCTTCCCATATGATTATTTGGCACTGGCGAAAACTGAGAACAGATTGAGCTCCACCAGAATTTCAGCAGGATGTCACATGTACATGGCAATATAGGATAATGGGAATTTAGCTTGTACTAGAAATCTCAGGCTCAATCGACATTTTCTTCTGTGCATCAATATATCTAGCAATTACATAGTTGTACAGACAACAGGTCTGAAATGCATGAAACAATATATGCTTTTTAAAATAACAAAAAATGAAGACAAAGGAACTTAACACAAACACACTGTCAACACAACAACTAGAGATTTCACCAGCAATTTTGAATATAGTTTGCAGGTACTTGGGGTTAACCTAAGCTTTGTCTTGTGAACAATGTCAAAACAACCGAGCACGCCATTATTTGTGAATAGCAATTCACGATTGCGGCAGCGAACAGTACTTTGAGTCATGGCTTTTCAGCCAAGCAAACAGGCCCTAACGCCCCTAAGCTGCCTAACTACCGCGACCGATGCCCCAACAAACAACCGTGTCTCGCTTTTTTCAGTCCTTCATGGCTCCCAGCCTCCGTCCAGCCGTGCCAGGCACTCCGGTCCCGCCCGCCCCGGCACCGGCGATCGACTCTCGAACCGGCTTCCCCCCAATCAGTGGCCGAAGCAGCGGCGGATTGTGTCTGGGGCAGTACGCGAGAAACTCGGTCGTGATCCGGAGCATGAACGGGCGGCGGATCTAGGAATTGAGCGGAGATGGGGTGGGTCAGGGAGGTGAGGACTTACCCCGGTACCATTGTCGCACACCACTACGTTCCTGCTCTCCATTCGCGCTTCCCTCCCTTCTTCGGGGCGGTCCTCCTCCTCCTCCTCCCCTCTGGGTCTTGGGACCTGTGGTGATCTCCCTGTCTCTCTGCGCTTCCAAGCTACGGTACGGTACGGGAGGGGACAACCGGACAAGACGGAGGAGACTGCGGGAGGGATTGGCCGCAACAGCTCTCACCGTCGGATTGAAGCACGGACGGTCTCTGATCGATCAGTGTTGCTTTTAGGGGTGTTTGGTTTAAAGGCCTTGGAAAAGGATCAAGATGCCCAAGAGGAGGGTGAATTGGGCTTCTCTAAAAATTTAAGCAACCTATAAGCTCTAATTCAACCCCTTGTGCCTAGTGAGACTTAGAGAGCTACCGGATAAAAAGTTTTGCAACCTAGTTCCAATCCTATTCTAGCATGGCAATTCTAAGAATGTAAAAACACAAAGTAAATGCTAGAAAGTAATGGAGTAGTGGAAGAAAGTGCTCGGCGATGTTTTGCCGAGGTATCGGAGAGTCGCCACTCTCCACTAGTCCTCGTTGGAGCACCCGCGCAAGGGTCTTGCTCCCCCTTGGTCCGCGCAAGGACCAAGTGCTCTCTACGGACTGATTCTTCGACACTCCGTCGCGGTGAATCGCCCAAAACCGCTCACAAGCTTGACACGAGCCACCCACAAGAACTACGGGTGATCTTCGTGCCTCCAATCACCACCGAACCGTCTAGGTGATGGCGATCACCAAGAGTAACAAGCAAAGAACTCTCACTTGACCCAAACAAGGCAATAGAGAGTGGTGGATGCACACTTGACTCTTGGAACTCACTAGAGGAGGATTCTCTCAAGAATTCACTCAAAAACTCAATCCTCTCTAAGCTCTTGCAACTCTCTTGCTCCACAACAAGGTTCTCTGATGTTCAAATGGGCAAGAGAGCTCTCATGGACGAGGTGGAGAAGTATAAATACTATCCACGAAGTCCAAAGGTCAACCAACCGTTTTCCACTGAAAACGGGGTCACCGGACGCACATTATGTTGCACCGGACGCACTGCACCGAGCGTTCGGTGCTGCATAACGGCTAACTGTACTTCGCTCTGACAGGTCACCGGACGCTAACTCTCAGCGTCCGGTGCACCGTCCGGTGCTAAGGAAAAAATTACATGCTCCCTGCGCATGGGACCGGACGCTACCCGGTGCGTCCGGTGCTCAGGGGAACTTTGCAAGCTCCCTGGGTAAGGGACCGGACGCTGCCCGGTGCGTCCGGTGCCAGCGTCCGGTGCCTAACCCTAAGCACCAAACTGTTCCAACGGCTAAGGACCTCACCGGACGCACTCACAGAGCGTCCGGTGCAGCGTCCGGTGCCCCTTTGGGCACCCAAACTTCATCGAAACGTGAACGCTCCAACACGAAGTTTGTTCCTCTCGATCTAAGGACTATCTCTGAGCTGCCTAGTGCTAGGTTTACCAAGTGTGCACCACACCTAAACCTAAAGCCTTGCCTAAGTCAAGCTACTAGATCAAAGCCCCTCTTAATAGTACGGTCAAAGGAAAACAAAGTCCTAAACTACTCTAAGTGCCCTTCTTCACCATATGGCACTTAGACCTAGTCTAGTCTCGACGATGTCCATCCATCTTTGAAAACCGAAACGATTTCCACTATTAAGTTGGCATGTACGTCCCTGTCCATCGAGTACCTATTTACCATGACCTTACCTATGACTTTGTCTCTGCAAAACAAACGTTAGTCAAGGTAATCAACAATGTCATTAATCACCGAAATCACTAAGGGCCTAGATGCTCTTTCAATCTCCCCCTTTTTGGTGATTGATGACAACCTCGAGTATGAAAAGAGTTGAGGTTTTCAAAGTGACTTGGTTTCAATAAGCATATTACAATAAGACCAACGGGATTAGTAATGCTTATATCGACCAAGTCCAATACCCTGCATCCAAAAATGTGAGAGGTATACGACAGGATAAAGATATAAGGCTCAAAGGAATATCAGAGTCGAAACGCGGAAGCAAAAATACTGTGAGCCAAAACACAAGACAGAAGGATATCACATTAAGCACAAGTCATGTCTCATAACCATAGTATCTCACACAAGTGCAATGCATAAAGGTAAACATGATGCATGATAAAATAGCACACATAGAAAGTATCTCAAAATAATGAGCTCCCTCTCTAGCTCTCTAGCTCCCCCTAACTCCTAACTCTCTCATACGCACTGTCTCCCTCTTTGGCATCAAGCGCCAAAAACCTATGAAGACGGCGGAGGAGGCGGAGCAGAAGAGTCCCTCGGCGTGGCGACAAAACGAGCTGCATCGTCGAAACTATCGGTCGTCGAGGCGGAGGAGGTGGAGTGACCCTCTGAAGCTGTAGGTGCTGGAGAAGCGGTCCGGGTCTGCTCTGGCGCTGTCACAGGCTGTGCTGGCTGCTCAAGTCCTGCTGACGAGGCTGGCACGGACTCGGTCGCTGTAGCTGTCGTCTCTGGTACGGTAGTAGACGGTGCAAGCTGCTCGGACGACGCTACGGACGACGACAGAAGCTCTGTAGTGGTGACTGGCGCCGTAAAGACTGCAGGGGCCTGCAGAGGAGGAGGCGTAGGGTCACCAGTCAGAGCACTGTAGGTGAAGCTGAGGTGCGGATCTGTCTGCGAGTCCCACACAAGCTGTGACGCTGAAGCTGACTGAGGTGTGAAGCCTGAGCGGAGAGGGGTAAACTGCGGTACCTGCTCAAAGCCTGAAGAGATGGCACCCTGAGAAACCTGGTGCTGGGGCGTCGAGAACGGCTGACTTTGAGCTGGTAACTGGAGCGGCTGCTGAGACGGGCTCTGAGTCTGAGGCGCAGGAGTAGGAGGCCTGACTGACGACGTGCCTGGGAGCTGAATCTGCGGTAGCTGAATCCCGGAGGCGGCCATGAGAGCGGCCATCATCGCGGTCTGCTGGGCCTGGAAAGCAAGCTGTTGCTCCTGAAAGGTGAGAAGCTGACGCTGGAGCTCATCCTGCCTGGCCTGCATGGCTGCATTGATGGCAGCCTGATCCCTATCTCGCCTCGCCTGCTCCTCAGCTGCACGGCGCTGATCTGCCCTCATCCCCTCCAAGATAGCAAGCAGGGCGGGGTCGGAAGCACTCGAAGAACCGCCTGCCTCGTGATCATGAGCTCTGGGAGGAAGGTCAGTTACTGGCGGCTGATAGTCATCATCTGAGCTATCTGAGGCGAAGTCAAACTCGCCCTCTGCCTCGGCATCTGCAAAACCGCCAATAGCTATATCCTGCTGCTCCTCTGTCTCTGCAACTGCTGCTGTACTGCGGGTGCCCCTAGGAGAAGGTGGGGGCACCGGTCCACGTGGAGCACGAGGAGGAGGAGCACCTCTGAGGTCGTGGTGTGCTCTCAACATCTGTCGGGGGTCGTAGTGGGGGAAGACGGTGTCTGACTCAGTCAACTCCCTCTGCAAGTGAGCTGGCAAGGGCAGTGGCCTAGCACGAAGAATAAGCAGGGTGATCCAATGTGCGTAGGGCAACTGATGCCGGCCCCTGAAGCTCTCTGAGATGGTGTCCTCTATCTCTGAGACGATAAGATCCCACAAGTCAAACTGCGTCTGGGAGATAAGGTGAGCGACGAGCCACTGCTGCATACACGTGAATCCATCTCTGTAGCCTGTCCTGGGGAGAAGAGTCTTCCTCAACACAAAGTCGAGGATCCTGGTTGGGCGAGTCAAGTCTGCCACTGTCCTGCTGGAGCCCTCCCCAAAAGGTGCACGGAAACAGGGAGCCACGAAGTCAACTGGTGGTATCTCACCACCGTGAGGACGACGAGGGGGATCCACGTTCCCGTAGCACAGCTGGTGAATCCTGGTGGGAGAGGCTCGCAGTCCAAGCACCTCTCTGGCCCTCTGAGCTGTCACTCTATAGTCTGTCCCTGCCAGTGCGTAGTGAATATAGCTGTGATCTGGAGAAATCCACACTGACGCATAGAACTCTCTGACCCACTGCTCACAATAAGTACCTGGAAGCGCTAGCAGCTCTGGGAGTCCGTGGAGGTAAGTAAAATACTGACGAATATCTGCCCCTACCACGTTCCCAAGAATCTCCAGGTCAATCACTCTGTGCTCCCTGAACTGAGACTGAGAGTGAACCAGTGCCTCGTAGATGTCCTCCTAGACGACTGTGTAGAAACGGGCACCAGCTCTGGGATCCCTGGCAGCTGGAAACCAAGTCGGAAACGAAACGAACCGCAGTTGCTGTATCTCTCTGGCTGACACACGGGTAAGATCCCGGTGGATCCTGACTGGCCTCTGGCGGGAAGCTGGAGTGCCTCTAGCCGGAGTGGCTCGAGCTGTGGAGGTGGACTGACCCTGCGTACCAGTCCGGGGAGTGGCCTGAGTACGAGCACGAGTCGACCTCCTCAGTGGCTGCTCCTGCTCCTGTCCCTCTGCTGGACCCTCTGCCTGGGTCTCTGTCTCTGTGTCCGGACCCTCCTGAGCCGGATCCCTAACCACAAGCCTGACCCTCTGTCCTCCAATCGTCACGGTGCCTGGAGGGGATCCATGGAAAGCCTCTGCCTCAAGCACTGCACGCCTCTGACGCGGCGTAAGATCATCCCCAATCCTCAAAGAACCAGAGCGACCACCCCTCTCGGCTGCCTCGGCTGCTGCTGCAACTGCCTCTGCGACCTCTGCATCTCTATCACTGGCCTTCCGCTTCTTGGTGGCCAGCTTCTTTCCTTTGCCTTTCTCTGCCGCTGAGAAGCGACGGGGAGGATCACCTCCACCATCACCTCCTGGGGAACCTCCTGAGCCAGCTGTCGGTCCACTGACGTTCTTGGTGCGAGCCATAGCAACTCAAGTGTCCGACAAGGCTATGGAGAACAATGTACTGCAGAGAATTGACAAGAAAAGGTCTATATAAGCAAATATACCGACTAGAGATGAGATAAACCTATGGATCCCAAGAAAAGATAAGATTAGGGCTCGAAGGCTTACGATCCGAAGACTAGACGCGTTCCGAAGGAGATGACACGATCGGAAATTTCCGGAGACCTCCAAGCCACTCCTCAAGGTGCTATAGAGATAGAACAAATCAAATCGCTGTTGAAAACAACAATCTAATCTATTCATATGATAAAACAAACACTTTGAGGGCGAGGTCCAAGAATCTTACCCCAAACCCTAACTCTTCGAGGAGAGAAGAGCACTGGCGAGGAGAGGGAAAGGGGGGGATTCCCTTAGCGGATCTGGCGCGAGGGAAGATTCCAAGGGCGCCGCGGAGGGCCGGGAATCGACGGCAGCGGCGGCGCTAGGGCAGGGCGAGGGCGCGGGCGCGGCCAGAGAACGGAGAGGAAAAGAACCGGCCGCGAGAAACCCCTGGGCGCGGGTTATATCCGCCCGCCGCGGGGTCACCGGACGCTCTTTATGTTGCACCGGACGCGTCCGATGACCACCGGACTCATGCGCAGAGAGGTTTGCATTTTGGTATCGCACCGGACGATGGGCACCGGACGCTGGCTTTAGCGTCCGGTGCTTCAGGTGACGCCTGGTGAGCACCGGACGCACCTCACCGGACGCAACAGGGATACTGTTCCTGCGTCCGGTGAGTGCAGTCTGGCGCACTGCACCGCACCGGACGCTCAGAGGCAGCGTCCGGTGCATCGTCTGGTGCTCCTCTGAGCACTTTTTCAACTAAGCTCCACGCCCGACTTTGACCCAACCAAGTTCCATCTTCAAAAACACTCAAGTAAACACAAAATGGAACTGGTATGAGTGACTTCTCTCAAACCCTCAAAGTTTTACCAAATATTTAGCCATAGGCCTAGTAGATTTTTAAGAAAATAGTTCGAGGAAATCACCAAGGAGCATCGTATGGCCATAAAGCTAGGGGTTTAATTCATAATGAGCTTGGAATGCTCCCCCTATCTATGGACGAACACAGCGGATGCTCAACGAATAACCGAAAAGAATAGATCAACTAACAAGAATGCAAATGAAATGAGTTGTAGTGCAATTCTTGAAAGTAAACTAATGCTTGTCAAGTTTGATCCAAGGTTAAGCTTTTTCACACACTCAAAGGGGGTTATCTTAACCATGTTAGACAAGCCCTACATGCAAGTTGAATTTTTAGTTTTAGCATGCATGATATGCAAAGCAAAAGTTATTTACAAGATTCAACACACAACTTTTATCTTTTAGTGAAGTTAGACATGTCAAGCACATTAAGTTCATTTCTCAACATACAAAACCTAGCTTCATCTAGGGGTTTTGTGAAGATATCCGCCAATTGATTTTCCGTTCCCACATTCTCTAGGGATATGTCACCTTTAGCAACGTGATCCCTAAGGAAGTGATGGCGGATGTCAATATGTTTTGTGCGGGTGTGTTGAACCGGGTTGTTTGCAAGTTTTACCGCACTTTCGTTGTCACACAACAAAGGTACTTTGTCTAGTACTACTCCATAGTCTAGCAAAGTTTGTTTCATGTAGAGTATTTGTGCACAACAAGCACCGGCGGCAATGTATTCCGCCTCGGCCGTTGACAAAGCAACACTATTTTGTTTCTTTGACATCCAAGAGACAAGTGATCTACCTAGGAAATGGCACCCTCCGGATGTGCTTTTTCTATCAATCCGGCACCCGGCATAATCCGAATCGGAATAGCCTACAAGTTGGAATCTTGCACCTTTGGGATACCACAAGCCTAGGCAAGGTGTGTATTTTAGATACCTAAGAATTCTCTTGACCGCAATCAAGTGAGATTCCATAGGCATTGCTTGATACCTAGCACACATACACACACTAAACATTATATCGGGCCTAGATGCGGTGAGGTAGAGTAGACTTCCTATCATGGAACGATAGAGAGTCTTGTCAATAGGGTTACCTCCCTCATCCAAATCGAGATGCCCATTTGATGCCATGGGAGTCTTGATTGGCTTGCAATCCATCATCTTGAATCTCTTGAGAAGATCTTGAGTATACTTCTCTTGAGAAATAAAGACCCCTTCCTTCATTTGCTTGACTTGAAATCCTAGGAAGAAGGATAGCTCGCCGATCATGGACATCTCAAACTCCTTGGACATCAAATCACCAAATTCCTTGCAAAAATCTTCATTAGTAGAGCCAAAAATAATATCATCAACATAAACTTGGCAAATGAAGATTTCCCCATTCATTTTCTTGGTGAAGAGTGTTGTGTCAACTTTCCCAATCTTGAAGCCCTTCTCAATGAGGAAGTCCCTAAGCCTCTCATACCAAGCTCTAGGAGCTTGCTTGAGACCATAGAGTGCCTTGGACAAACGGTAGACATGCTTGGGGTACCTAGGGTCTTCAAAACCGGGGGTTGCTCAACATAGACAAGCTCATTAATATAACCATTTAAAAAGGCACTTTTCACATCTATTTGAAATAACTTGATATCATGACTAGATGCATATGCAAGTAGGATACGGATTGCTTCAAGTCTTGCCACCGGTGCAAAGGTTTCACCGAAGTCAAGACCTTCCACTTGTGAAAAGCCTTTTGCCACAAGTCTTGCCTTGTTGCGCACCACTTTGCCTTGATCATCCTTCTTGTTCCGAAAGACCCACTTTGTTCCAATCACTCTTGCATCTTTGGGTCGCTCTTCAAGTGTCCATACTTGGTTGCGAGTGAAGTTATTCAACTCCTCTTGCATGGCCATGATCCAATCCGCATCACGAAGAGCTTCCTCTATAGTCTTTGGTTCATCTTCAAGAGACACAAAAGCGTGATGTTCAATAAATAAAGCATGTCTAGAACGAGTAGTTACACCACGTGATGGACTCCCGATGATGAGATCTTGAGAGTGATCTTGGAGGAGATGTGATGTTCTTCTTGGTGCCACTTGAGGGGTTGGTTGGGGAGCATCAACATCTTGTGCTTGTGCCACCGATTGCTCATGAGTGACTTGGGTGTCTTCATGAGCATCTCTCACATCCTTGTTTTCATCTTGTGGACCTTGTGAGGTGGATGGTGGCTCAATGATTTGTACATCATCATCATCATCTTCTTTTGGCTTGATGTCTCCCACTGGCATGTTCTTCATGGCATCCCTCAATGGTTCACCACCTACATCATCAAGATTATCACTTGCTCCTTGGGAGCCATTAGTTTCATCAAATTCAACATCAAATGTTTCTTCAACCATCTTTGTGGCATGGTTGAAAACCCTATATGCTTTGGACTTTGATGAATAGCCAACCAAGTAGCCAATGTCACATCTTCTTTGGAACTTTCCCAAGTGTTGGCACTTCTTGTAGATGTAGCATTTGCATCCAAACACTCTAAAGAATGAGACATCGGGCTTCTTCCCATTGAGCAACTCATATGGTGTCTTCTCTAGGAACTTGTGAGGAAAGAGCCGGTTTGATGCATAGCATGCGGTGTTGATTGCCTCGGCCCACATCTTCTCCGAAGTGTTGTACTCATCTAACATTGTTCTTGCCAAGGTGATCAATGTCCGGTTCTTTCTTTCTACAACCCCATTTTGTTGTGGTGTGTAAGTTGAGGAGAACTCATGCTTGATTCCCACTTCATCACAATACTCTTCAATGTTGGTGTTGTCAAACTCTTTGCCATTGTCACTTCTAATTTTCTTAATCTTCACATCAAATTGATTTTGGGCATTCTTTGCAAATTTCTTGAATATTAATGCAACTTCGGCCTTGTCTTGCAAGAAGAATGTCCAAGTGTACCGGGAGTAATCATCAACTATGACCAAGCAATATTTGTTGCCTCCAAGACTAGCATATGTGGTTGGTCCAAACAAATCCATGTGAAGTAGCTCAAGCACTCTTGAAGTAGAGAGATAGGCTTTGGTTGGATGAGTGTTTGCAACTTGTTTGCCCGCTTGACATGCACTACAAAGCTTGTCCTTCTCAAATGTCACATCCTTCAAACCTCTTATCAATTCTTTCTTCATCAACTTCTTGAGTGTGCCCATTCCAACATGTGCTAACCTTCTATGCCACAACCACCCAAGTGAAGTCTTGGTGAATAAGCAAGTCTTGACATCAACTTCATTTGATGAGAAATCAACTACATATAAGTTGTTGTGTCGGAAGCCTTTGAATATCACTTCATTGTCATCTTCCTTGGTCACAATTACTTCCTTCTTCTTGAATAGGCATTCAAATCCAAGATCACAAAGTTGTCCAACCGAGAGCAAGTTGAAACTCAAAGATTGCACATAGAGCACATTGGTGATGGAGTTGTCATTTGATATAGCAACCTTTCCTAGTCCCTTGACTTTCCCTTTTGAGTTGTCACCAAATGTGATCTTCTCTTGGTTGTCAACATCTTCATCAAGAGAGGTGAACATCCGGGGATCTCCGGTCATATGTTGAGTGCAACCACTATCAATTACCCAATGTGATCCACCGGTCTTGTAGTTCACCTACACACAAGAGATCAAGCTTGAGATTTAGGGACCCATATTTGCTTAGGGCCCTTGACCTTCTCTACTAGTTGCTTTGGCACCCAAATCTTCTTTGGCCTTTGCTTGTTTGGCGGTCCCATGAAGCTAACCTTGACCTTGCCACTCTTGTCTTTCCTTACAATGTAGTGAGCATTGAAGGCAAATGGTCTTGCATGCTTGGGCAAGGGTGGTGGTAGTGGTGCCTTACACTCATGAGCAAAGTGTCCTTCTTGACCACACTCAAAACATCTCTTTGGCTTTGGCTTGCTTGCTTGATCATGAGTGGCTAGAGACTTGATGAGCTTTGTTTGATGAGCCTTGTAGCCAATTCCACTCTTGTCCATCTTCATGACGGTGTTCATAAAAAGCTCACTTTGAAGGTCCTTTCCCTTTGTGAACTTTGCTAACCCCATGGTTAGGTGTTCCTTCTCTTTCTTGAGCTTGTTGTTCTCTTGAGTTAGCTTCTTGATGATTGGGTCATTGTTGCTAGCTAACTCATCCAAGATGAATGTCTCATCTTCTTCTTGCTTATCATACATCAAACCAAGCTTGAGATATTAATTTTCTTCCTTGAGCAACTTTTTCTCATAAGCAAGCTTCTTGTCTTGATCAAGTGACTCAATTACAATTTTCTTGTGCTTGGCTTGTTCTTGCAACTCTTTCTTGAGCATGGCGATCTCATCCTTGAGCTTGATAGTGTCCTCATAACTTTCGGCCACTACCACTTTCTTGCCCTTGCAATCAACACATTTGCTTGTGCTCTCCACAAGTAAGTCATCACAAGATGTGGCTACATCAAGCTTAGCAACATTGTTAGTAGCAACATGTGTTTCATCAATTGCAAGTTCATAAGCAATCTCAAGGTTGTCATAGTTTGCTTTTAGAGTTGTTAGCTCTTCTTTCATTGCTCTATATCTAGTGATAAGCTCATCATGAACACTCTCAAGTTTATCATGTTTTTCTTTGAGCTCTTTTAGAGAGAGTTTGAGCTCCTTGAGCTTAGTGGTCATGATCTCATTTTGATCTCTAAGCTCATCACTAGACTTAAGCTTTGCTAGAAGTGTCTCATTCTCAAGTTCAAGCTTTTCATTTTCACTTCTAGTCTTTCTTATGACTTTTGTGTATTTGTTAAGCAATTTTACAAGTTCATCATAAGGTGATTCATATTCACTATCACTCTCACTACTCTCATCCTCACTTTGTACCTTCCGGTCACCCTTAGCCATAAGGCATAGATGTGTAGAGGATGTAGATGGTGGTGAAGATGATGGTGATGGAGCATCAATGGCAATGGCGGCAACCTTCTCATCATCACTTTCATTGCCGGATGAGTCACCACTTGAGCTTTCAATGTCGGTGAGCCAATCACCAACAATATAAGCCTTGCCATTCTTTTTCTTGTAGTGCTCCTTCTTCTTGCCACCTTTCTTCTTGTATTGCTTCTTGTCATTCTTCTCGTCATCACTTGAGTCATCTTGCTCTTTGTTCTTCTTCTTGTACTTGTCCTTCTTGGGCTTTGGACATTGATGAGCAAGATGACCAAGCTCACCACAATTGTAGCAATCCATCTCGGAGATGGGTTTCCTTTTGCTACTTGTGAAGAACTTCTTCTTCTTGGAGTCAAAGTTGACTCCATTCTTGTTGAGCTTCTTCAACATTTTTGTGGTTCTTCTCACCATGAGGGCAAT
The DNA here is from genome assembly GCF_000003195.3 of Sorghum bicolor. Taxonomy (NCBI): domain Eukaryota; kingdom Viridiplantae; phylum Streptophyta; class Magnoliopsida; order Poales; family Poaceae; genus Sorghum; species Sorghum bicolor. The sequence continues at coordinate 77,294,670 of NC_012871.2, forward strand.
AGATGCATCATCATCACTTGAAGTTGATGACTCAACTTCAATCTTTTTGGCTTTGCCCTTGTGAGAAGCTTTGAGAGCCAAGTCCTTCTTTTCTTTCTTGGCCGATGAGGAGCCATCTTGAGGATTCATGTGCATGTACATCTCATGAGCATTGATCTTCCCCAATATGGTGGTTGGTGTAGCGGTGGAAAGATCGCCTTGATGAAGCACGGTTACTATGTGCCCATATTTCTCAATGGGAAGCACACATAGTATCTTCCTTGCTACATCCGCCGTACTCATTTGTGTGAGCCCAAGTCCATTTAGCTCCTCTACAATGACATTCAAGCGAGAATACATTTCATTAGCATTTTCTTTAGGAAGCATTTCAAAAGTATTAAGCTTGTTCATCACTAGGTGATAGCGTTCCTCGCGTTCACTCTTAGTTCCCTCATGGAGCGCACAAAGTTCCTTCCAAAGTTCGTTGGCGGTTTTGTGACTCCGAACACGGTTAAACACTTCTTTGCAAAGACCTCTAAAGATGTGGTTTTTGGCCTTTGCATTCCACTTCTCGTTTTCTTGCTCTTGTGGAGTAAGAGTGGTGGCTCTTTCCGGAGGGGCAAACCCTTCGGTCGCGGCTTTTAGGCACTTTACATCGCATGCCTCAAGGTATGACTCCATCCGTATTTTCCAATACGGGAAGTCATCCCCATCGAACATGGGTGGCGGTCCATCCCCGTTAGACATCTTTCTCTAGGCGGTGAAGCCTAAATAATGAGCACTAGGCTCCGATACCAATTGAAAGGATCAAGATGCCCAAGAGGGGGGGGGGTGAATTGGGCTTCTCTAAAAATTTAAGCAACCTATAAGCTCCAATTCAACCCCTTGTGCCTAGTGAGACTTAGAGAGCTACCGGATAAAAAGTTTTGCAACCTAGTTCCAATCCTATTCTAGCATGGCAATTCTAAGAATGTAAAAACACAAAGTAAATGCTAGAAAGTAATGGAGTAGTGGAAGAAAGTGCTCGGCGATGTTTTGCCGAGGTATCGGAGAGTCGCCACTCTCCACTAGTCCTCGTTGGAGCACCCGCGCAAGGGTCTTGCTCTCCCTTGGTCCGCGCAAGGACCAAGTGCTCTCTACGGGCTGATTCTTCGACACTCCGTCGCGGTGAATCGCCCAAAACCGCTCACAAGCTTGACACGAGCCACCCACAAGAACTACGGGTGATCTTCGTGCCTCCAATCACCACCGAACCGTCTAGGTGATGGCGATCACCAAGAGTAACAAGCAAAGAACTCTCACTTGACCCAAACAAGGCACTAGAGAGTGGTGGATGCACACTTGACTCTTGGAACTCACTAGAGGAGGATTCTCTCAAGAATTCACTCAAAAACTCAATCCTCTCTAAGCTCTTGCAACTCTCTTGCTCCACAACAAGGTTCTCTGATGTTCAAATGGGCAAGAGAGCTCTCATGGATGAGGTGGAGAAGTATAAATACTATCCACGAAGTCCAAAGGTCAGCCAACCGTTTTCCACTGAAAACGGGGTCACCGGACGCACATTATGTTGCACCGGACGCACTGCACCGAGCGTCCGGTGCTGCATAACGGCTAACTGTACTTCGCTCTGACAGGTCACCGGACGCTAACTCTCAGCGTTCGGTGCACCGTCCGGTGCTAAGGAAAAAATTACATGCTCCCTGCGCATGGGACCGGACGCTAACCGGTGCGTCCGGTGCTAGCGTCCGGTGCTCAGGGGAACTTTGCAAGCTCCCTGGGTAAGGGACCGGACGCTGCCCGGTGCGTCCGGTGCCAGCGTCCGGTGCCTAACCCTAAGCACCAAACTGTTCCAACGGCTAAGGACCTCACCGGACGCACTCACAGAGCGTCCGGTGCAGCGTCCGGTGCCCCTTTGGGCACCCAAACTTTATCGAAACGTGAACGCTCCAACACGAAGTTTGTTCCTCTCGATCTAAGGACTATCTCTGAGCTGCCTAGTGCTAGGTTTACCAAGTGTACACCACACCTAAACCTAAAGCCTTGCCTAAGTCAAGCTACTAGATCAAAGCCCCTCTTAATAGTACGGTCAAAGGAAAACAAAGTCCTAAACTACTCTAAGTGCCCTTCTTCACCATATGGCACTTAGACCTAGTCTAGTCTCGACGATGTCCATCCATCTTTGAAAACCGAAACGATTTCCACTATTAAGTTGGCATGTACGTCCCTGTCCATCGAGTACCTATTTACCATGACCTTACCTATGACTTTGCCTCTGCAAAACACACGTTAGTCAAGGTAATCAACAATGTCATTAATCACCGAAATCACTAAGGGCCTAGATGCTCTTTCACCTTGTTTAGATTTTAAAAAAATTTGCATTTCGCTATTGTAGCACTTTCGTTTGTTTGTGGTAAATATTATCCAATCATAGATTAACTAGAGTCAAAAGATTCGTCTCGCGATTTAAAGGCAAACTGTGTAATTAGTTTTTGTCTTTGTCTATATTTAATGATTCATGCATGTGCCGCAAGATTCGGGTCTTGTTTAGTTCCCCAAAAATTTTGCAACATTTTTCAGATTCCCCATCACATCGAATCTTTAGACGTATGTATAGAGTATTAAATATAGATGAAAATAAAAACTAATTGCACAGTTTGGTCGGAATTGACGAGACGAATCTTTTGAACCTAGTTAGTCAATAATCGAACAATATTTGTCAAATACAAACGAAAGCGCTACTATTCCTATTTTACAAAAATTTTTGGAAGTAAACAAGGCCTCGATGTGACGGAGAATCTTGAAAACTTTTTGGTTTTCAGGGTGAACTAAACAAGGCCTTACTCCAGTATACTTTACCCCCGTCACATCAAATGTTTAGATACATGCATGGAGTATTAAATAAAGACTATTTACAAAACTGAAAACAGAGTTAAAGAGAAATTTAAAAATAACTCTAACATAATACAAAAATATCATTATTATTTCTTTTCTAATATAGGAAAACATTGAAAGGTTCAAACTTTCGAATGTTTATTTAGATCTAGCTTTACAAATTTTTTTGCAGCAACAACAAGCAATAGTTGTAGCCAATAGAACGAGCCATATATTTATTTGAAATTACAAACATTTATACTTTAAACTCGGTCAAGTTTTGAATATATGAGTAAGGATAAAACTAAACTATAGTTATATAACGAAAGTTATAATTATGTTATTTTTGCTTTATATATAATGTACATACACTTAATGAAGATCCAAGGACAACATCATGGAGTGATTGAAGACTTTGAAGCCTAATGTAGTTACAACTTCAGACATTTATAAGATTTATTAATGTTTTAATAAGTCTAATGTTTTGTGGTTTAGTTTACATACCGGTGATGTTGCTTTTGTAGAAGCAAATGTAAAACTCTTTTTTATAAAAAATAAGGACTCTAGCTTTTTTAAACAAATTAGAAGGGTTTTCATTAGTGCTGAAAATGAAAAAAATCAGAAATTAGAAGGGTTTTTATTACTGCTGAAAATGAAACACAAAATCAGGGACAAAGGCACAAAGCTTATGTACCCCAAAAAATTTAAAAAATCATTATTAGGAATATTATTTTACCATAATTGAATTTTAAATTTTTACACCTATAAGCGAAAGGCATCTCGCCACTGGAAAAAAGAAATGTCATTTTTTCAAGAAAAATACATGTGTTTGTGTGTGTAAGTATATATTTTACTGGTAAACCTAAATTAAATGCCTACTCTCTCTATGCTAAATTAAATGCCTACTAAATAGAGTGTATTGTAACTTCTAAAATTGTATTAAAATATAATACATTTTATATAATGACTGTTTTTTATTTGACAAAGTTTATTAAAGAGAAAACTATGATTTAAATAAAAACTCTATAATTAAATAATCTATGGATACATACGTCATTTCAGTATTCCTTAAAATCCATTAAATACACCGCAGTAGGTTTGAGGCCTGGTTTAGTTCGTGAAAAATTTTGGGTTTCGCTACTGTGACATTTTCGGCTTTATTTGTCAATTATTATTTAATTATAAACTAACTAGACTTAACAAATTCGTCTCGCAAATTAAGGTAAACTATATAATTAGTTATTTTTTTATATATATTTAATACTTAATACATGTGTCACAAGATTTGACGTGATGAAGATTCTTGAAAATTTTTGCAAACTAAACAAGACCTGAGGCCGTTTGAGGACATTCTCGCTAGCTTCTTTGTCAGCAAGAACAAAACTAAAAATCGAGGGTTTTAGAAGGGTTTGGTAGGTTCTTTCCCTCGCCTTTCTCCCTTTCTTCCTCTCCAATCCAAACCAAAACACCGCAGGAAAAAAAGCCCAAAACAATCCGCGGCTTGGAGAACCCTAGAATCAAGCGCGGAACCGTCCTCATCCACCATGCTGCGTGCGGCGGCGGCTGCCGCCGCCATCCTCCCGGTGCGGTTCGCCGCCGCGCCGACCGTGGCGGCGGCGGAGGAGCTCAGGTCTCCGCTGCTCAGGGTCATTGGGACGCTGAGGGGCGGCCGCGGCTCGGTGCTGCTGGGAAGGAGGGTGCGTTTCTGCTCCAACTCCTCTGCGAGCGACTCCGAGGCGGCGGCGGCGGAGGCGAAGGCCGAGGATGCGACCGCTGCTGAGGGGGAGGCGGACAGCAAGGCGTCTTCCGCCATCGTGTCGACCAACACCAATCTCGACGACTGCCTCTCGGTATGTTCGTCTGGATCAGAGTCACTTGCTTTGTTGCTTGTCTCAGCCGTTCGTTTTTTCCCCCTATTTAAGAGACTCAGCCATGCGCTTGGAAATGTGTTGGAAATGTGCTATGAGTAGTAGGTTAATACCAGATTCTGTATTTTGGGTTGAGTCCCGGATTAGCTCAGACACAAATGAACCATTAGATCAGGCGTCAGTAGTGTGCTGGATTCAACACCTTAAAGGTCCGCGCCTCAATATGAGCATGGAGGAACTTTGAAAGTTTGAATAGTTTATGCCAAAATCTGCAATACAGCATGAATGGATAAATACCAGATTTCCTTTGTTCTGAAGGAAATAGGCTAATTCTTTGCTCCATGCATTTTCTAGTTTGATAGAGCTGCGCGGAGAGATCATTAGAGACAACTAGTACTGAGGGCTCTTATTGAGTCTGCCGATGTGGCAGAGGGGATCGGGAAGGTTTTGCTTGCACAATTACGTGCAAACAGTATTAATGAGGTATGATGCAAATTGCATAGAAATGCGTCCAATTTAATCCAAACTAAAATGTCTCCAATCTGGTAGGAAAATGCCTCCAATCTGCTAGGAAAAACATACATCTGTTGTGAAATAAACTGCATGCATTTTATTAGGATCCAGGTGTTTATTTTGGGACTGTGATCATATTTTTTTGGTATATATCAGGGGACTATAATTCATTTTTTCATCTTTAGTGGCTGAAGCTGCCATCACTATAGGAAAAATGGGTTTGGTAGGGTCATTCTTCCAAAGGGTTATGCTACTGCATATTAGCTCGATATTGAACTTCAAAGTGACAGTACAAGAATCTGTTAAGTTGACCGCTGATATGTGTTTATATCTTAATGATGTACTGATGTGATACTGCCAGCCATAACCTTCTGTCCTTGTCATGGCCATTGGTCAGGTTATAGCGTTACCTCTTCCACATCGGCCACTCTTTCCTGGATTTTACATGCCGATGTATGTAAAGGTATGTTGCTCTATTTGGAGTTTCTGAAATGAATTTCACATCTTTTAACACACAACTTCATCATTTCCCTTCTAATGATGTGCTATTTTTCGTCTTGTTTGAAAATCCCTCAGGACCAAAAGCTGTTGCAAGCCCTAATAGAAAATCGCAAAAGATCAGCTCCGTATGCTGGTGCCTTTCTTGTGAAAGATGAAGAAGGTACTGACCCTAACATTGTGACTGGTTCAGATTCAGAGAAAAGCATTGATGATCTCAAAGGGAAAGACTTGCTGAAGCGTCTTCATGAAGTTGGGACGCTTGCTCAGGTAATTTGACCATTTTCAAAGTACTCCCTTCAAAGATTCTGTTTGCCTAGTCTTTCAAAATGTGCTCTGTAATTAATTTTAGTTATTTCTGTAGATTACAAGCATTCAAGGGGATCAGGTAGTTCTATTTGGTCACCGACGTTTACGGATAACTGAGATGGTGAGATACTTCAGATTGCATGCCATTCAATAGCTGTTGGTACAAGTTGATTTGTTTAATTGTTTCACCAAGATGCCAAAAATTGCAGGTCGAAGAGGATCCACTCACAGTTAAAGTTGACCATCTAAAGGTAGTTATGTTCACCTGTGCTCATAGTTCTATATTTCATACTTTTTTGTGCCATTTGTGGTGAATTACTAGTATTTTGTTTGAACATGATTTCATCATGAATCCAGTGTAGGATTTCCATGTTTTCCTTGCAATGTAATTTGCAATTTCTTATTTAAGTTGTCCTTTTCAGGAAAATCCCTACAACAAGGATGATGATGTTATGAAAGCTACCTCATTCGAAGTTATATCAACTTTAAGGGATGTCCTAAGGACAAGTTCCCTTTGGAAGGATCATGTGCAAACCTACCAACAGGTCTGACTTTTTTAACCTTTTTTTTTTCATTTTTACACATCTTTTTTTTAATCATTTGCTTGTAAGTTTGGAATTGTTTCAGCATGGCTTAACTTCCCAAACTTGCTGCACTCGGTGTTTTGTTTTCTGTACACTGTAGAATGTCTAATATTAGGCAACGTGTGCATAGTATAACTTTGCTGTTAGGCCTCCTGATAATGGATCATAGACAGGGTGCTAAAACTACCAGACTGAACACTGGAATCTGACTATTAGAGGTATACCCTTTGTTGCCTGCCTTAGCCTACCAATATTGCAAAATTGCCAGTAAAACAAAGCTAGCAACCAGTGTCCATGTAGAGTTTCGACATAAATCCCGTATCATATAAGATACGGCCAATATGTTTGTTTACTTGCCTTGATAGGCATTTCTATTTTTTGGATGCCATTGGATTTCGTCTTAGCAATGAATTTTGAAACTGATTTCCTCTGTTTCAGCACATTGGTGACTTTAACTACCAACGGTTAGCAGACTTCGGTGCTGCTATCTCTGGTGCCAACAAGTTGCATTGCCAGGAGGTGCTTGAGGAATTAGATGTAAGAAACTTTGCTTAAACTCTTCTCTTTTCATTTGTTCTCTTGTTGTGTACTTTGCCCACTTCAAAGTCTATACTGCAACACAGTCGAGCAGGATTACCAATTTAATGTTTTCATAAAATTCAGTCGAAGACCTATTGTGCATCCGTAGCCAGTAATACCTATGGATTCCTGGATTCTTAGGTTCTTGTTCCAAACTGACAGAAAGAGCCCGATAAGTGCTGCAGAAAATTTATTTTGGAGTACACAGTCACGTTCTGTTCTGACTGCATTCTAGATTTCTTATGTAAACGCAATTTTTTTTGTTCTCTGCCTCCATCCATCATTTTGTTTCTGGAACAGGTATACAAGCGTTTGAAGTTGACTCTTGAGTTAATAAAAAAGGAGATGGAGATTAGTAAGCTACAGGTAATTCATTTTCTTATACTCGGTCCTGCGAACGGACTTCTAGCTGAGTTGGTTAGGTGACTCTTGTAACACTCCTCAGGTCCTGGGTCCGACTCAGCGAATTTCAGGCTGGGGTTAAATAATCCCCTCGCCTTGTTCCACACCAAAGCACAGTTCTTAGGCCTGGCCCAGTTGTGGTCGTTCTCACATGGGCTATGGTGCCACTGCGTATGGGTGGGGCAGGGGTTCAGGAGTTTTTTTCGACTTGCGTGAGAAGGTCTTCTTTAATGCAATGCCCGGGGGCTGTCTTACCCCCCCCCCCCCCCCCTTAGGCCGAGTTTCTTATCGTTTGGTCTTAGCCATCATGTTTTGTCCAATCTTCTTGATGTTTAATGTGCTTCTGTTTCAGCAAGCCATAGCAAAAGCAATTGAAGAAAAGATTAGTGGAGATCAGCGACGTTATTTGTTGAATGAGCAACTTAAGGCAATCAAGAAGGTACTTCATTATTTCTGCTGCTCCTACAGGCTACCTATGTTCCTTACACTGCGATAGTCAAATTACTATACTGTTGTAGAATCTGTCCATGCTGTTGTCTGTAATGAAAAGCCAGATGGCTAATAATAATCCCCGACTCTATCTATGTCATGTATCCAGGAGCTGGGTTTGGAGACTGATGACAAAACGGCATTGTCTGGTTTGTTCTTGAACTATGATACTTAATGAGCTTTGTATATGCTTTTATCATATAGCTGCACAATTATCATAAACAATTTCAAGTTGACTTATTGTTTATGTGTTTTAGCAAAATTTAAGGAACGTATAGAATTAAAGAAGGACAAATGTCCTCCTCATGTTTTACAAGTCATTGAAGAAGAGCTTACAAAGCTTCAGCTTTTAGAAGCCAGCTCTAGTGAGTTCAGTGTAACTCGTAATTATTTGGACTGGCTGACAGTATTGCCATGGGGAAATTATAGGTTCGTATTTATCCACCTTTCCCTGAAGAGAAATCTGCCATATGTTTGTGTCTCATTAGTGTTATCCTTCTGTTGCAGTGATGAAAACTTCGATGTCCACCATGCTCAGAAAATTCTCGATGAAGACCATTATGGTTTGAATGACGTGAAAGAGAGAATACTGGAATTCATAGCAGTTGGGAAGTTAAGAGGGACTTCACAAGGTTTGATTCATACTCGACTGATTTATCTGTTGTATTGAGCTTGTAGAGTGTTGTACTGTCGTTCAATTTGCATTTGCATCCTCAACTGTCATCCATGGTTAGAAAAAATGGCGTCTTGTTTTGACAATCCTGTCTCATTCATCATAACATCGTGTACTTAGATAGATTGGTTGGATAGGGAGAGAGAGCAGCTCACACGAACAGTGCCATGAACATTAAGACACTGACTTATAAAGAAACTATCGTGTCTCTATTTATAGAGGAGACTTGACTTGGCACTCGAGACACCCTATGTAAACATGATCCTTTACTTCCGAACTTATCAAGATACTTGCCTAAGAAATAGATTTAGTGCAGCCTAGCTAGGGCGGCTGGCGGCGGTGCCCCCTGGCCACATGGGCTATGGCTGGTCTAGGATGGACCATGTTACGGTCCAGCTGGTCCATGGCCATCTGGTCCGTAACAATAACCTACAGTGCTCACTAAATTTCTTGATTCTTCAATGTCCATCTGTAGTTATTCTACCAATAACTCTGTCCATCTTTTACAACAGGCAAGATCATATGTCTTTCTGGGCCACCAGGAGTTGGGAAAACCAGTATTGGTCGTTCAATTGCACGTGCACTGAACCGCCAGTTCTACAGGTTTTCTGTTGGAGGTTTGGCTGATGTGGCTGAAATCAAGGTACAAAACAGATATTGCTGATATGTCATGTGCAGCTGCATGTGGTTGTATAAGTAACTTTTCAACAATCTCAGGGCCATCGACGCACGTATGTTGGTGCAATGCCAGGGAAGATGGTGCAGTGTCTTAAATCAGTTGGGACAGCAAATCCTCTAGTATTGATAGATGAGATTGACAAGGTGCTCAAACAACTGGTTATTGTCCATTTGGTCTTATTTTGCTTGAGATGCTAAACTGCTAATAATAGCCTGTATTATATACTTGCATAATGGCATGTGATGCACTTTGAGTCTTTGACGCAGAATGGACTTTCCACAGTTACTTTCTTCAATGTGGCAACTTGTGTGCATGCTTTATTAACGCTAACTTGTACTTGTCTGTCTTGCAGCTTGGGAAGGGGCATTCTGGCGATCCAGCTAGTGCATTGTTGGAACTCCTCGATCCTGAGCAGAATGTTAATTTCTTAGATCACTACCTTGATGTTCCTATTGACCTATCCAAGGTTAGTTCTTGTTCCCTCAGGAGTTGCGTGTTTGACTGTCTACATGTGGTTGGCTTCACAATTTAACCTTTTTTTTTGGCCATGTTTATTCTTTTAAATATGGACAACAAAGCTTATTCTTAACAGATTGATAGTTTATAGTTGTCATCACCATCTCATTGTCTTGCATTCTCACACATCTTGCTGTTATCATTAGGTACGCACATTGCTGATTATTGTGCTATCATATCATTCACATGCAATGCTGCTAAGTGCTAATGTACTACTGTAAGTTGTGATTAGTAGGTTGCACCAAACAACATCCTTAGTATTATGTTTTGTTCTATACGATGAGATCCATAGCAGTAGGATGGTCTTCGGTACACTTCAAGTGAATAACTTCCACACAATCCTCTGCCTCTCCAACCTTTTTTTATTCCTGCTGTTTCGAGTGTCGTGTTTAACTATTTAGTTCATTCTACTTTCTGTTTGTAATATTCTTGTCAGTAGGATGATCTTCGGTACACTTCAAGTGCATAACTTCCACACAATCCTCTGCCTCTCCAACCTTTTTTATTCCTGCTGTTTCGAGTGTCTTCGGTCGTGTTTAACTATTTATTTCATGCTACTTTCTGTTTGTAATATTCTTGTCATCTCTAAAACATTGTTTATGAAAATTAGGTTCTGTTCGTTTGCACAGCGAACGTAATAGAGATGATACCAAATCCGTTACTGGATAGGATGGAGATCATTGCTATAGCTGGGTATATAACTGATGAAAAGGTGCATATTGCTCGAGACTATCTAGAGAAGAATACAAGACAGGCTTGTGGCATAAAGCCTCAACAGGTATCTTGGACACTTCTCTCTTATAATCTTCCTTTCATTCAATATTATGTGCATGAGAATAAACTATTAAGCATAGAACATTTGTTTTTAAAGCAACATTGGAATTTCCATAAATAAAACAACAAACAACACAAAGAAAGGGAAAAATTGTTGTAAACCCTATGCTTTTATAATGTCTATGCGTAAACCACCTAATCTATACTGACACAGTTTCAGCAGTATGTGAAGTGCCCCAATAGGCCAGTACACTTGCTTCTTATTTCTGATTCCACGTTATTATCAATTTTGGACTTAACTGTTCTGCCATGCACATCTACAGGTTGAAGTTACAGATGCTGCTCTTCTTGCTCTCATTGAAAATTACTGCCGAGAAGCTGGAGTGAGGAACCTTCAAAAGCAGATTGAGAAAATTTACCGTAAGGTGTGTAAAATAATTTCTGCATACTGATCTGACCCCTCTATCAGAGAGGGGAAAAATGTTGGCTGATTGTTGATAATGGTTAAGCAACCTCAAGGCATTAGTATGGCAAGGTTGCTTTTAGTTTTAGAGCCAATGCTTCCATTAATATCCTCTGCTCGCCAATATGATCATACTCTTACTTCTGAAATATCTTACAAACTTTTTACCTCCGCAGATAGCTCTGCAGCTTGTTCGCCAAGGGGTGTCAAATGAGCCAGACCAGGAGTCTCCCAGTGTCACTGTAAGTGAGGAATCTAGTAGTGGTGATAGCACCACAGCAAAAGATGAGATTTTGAAGGATCCTGCTGTAGAAGATGCTTCAGTCGCCAATAATGTTACAAATCCTGCCTCTGAGGAAGCTAATGAAGTAAATTTGACAACTGAAGCACCAAAAGAAGACAACACATCTAAGGTATAGTGTGTCATTCCTTGGTTTTATTTTTTTTTCAAAAAAGTATTCACACTTAATTTTGTTCTGCCCTGTTGCCTGTTAATGTGCAAAATGGTCCTCTACATTGTATCTGTTCTGCTGATTGACGCACTGCTTATCCTTGTGTATGGCAGCCGGGTATTGTTGGTTGGTCAAATATAATTTTATAGATTATTGGACATCAATCAATGTTCCCTGTCTGTGTCCATTGTGTTAGCCTGAAAACCACTTATGCGATTGCTAGCTCACTCAACAAATGTGCAATATAGACTCAGGAGAGTGGGAAACAAATCAAACAATATTATATTATGATGTTAGTTACTGATTCCTGTATTCTGTAGGGCAACAAGGACACATATGGAGCAGCAGAAGATGCAGCAGACAAGGCAATTGAAAAGGTTGTGGTTGATTCATCAAACCTCGGCGACTTTGTTGGGAAACCTGTGTTCCAGGCTGAGCGTATATATGAGCAGACACCTGTTGGAGTGGTCATGGGCTTAGCTTGGACTGCTATGGGTGGTTCTACTTTGTACATCGAAACAACAAAAGTGGAGGAGGGGGAAGGGAAAGGTGCACTTGTGCTGACGGGACAGCTTGGAGATGTCATGAAAGAGAGTGCTCAGATAGCGCACACAGTTGGCAGAGCTGTATTACTGGAGAAAGAGCCAGATAATCAGTTCTTTGCAAACTCGAAGCTGCACTTGCATGTTCCTGCAGGGTCCACCCCTAAGGATGGCCCTAGTGCTGGATGCACCATGATAACATCTATGCTGTCCTTAGCTATGGGAATGCCTGTCAAGAAGGACCTTGCAATGACAGGTGAAGTAACATTAACTGGAAGAATCCTCCCAATCGGCGGGGTATGTTTTCTTTGTTCCCTACTCAAGCTTGGTTTTACATTTTAAATGTATTGTTTTTAGACAAACATGATCAGCCAGCCAATGACTTCTGCATGTGAAACGAGGAAGTGTCACTTGACTGAAAAATGTGGAAGTGTTTTCCTTGGTTCATCTTTGCCGTGCCTCCTGATATAATGATAGGCTTAGCATTCAGATGCTAGGTGGCATCCAAAGCAGATGACAGTGCCTTAATGAGTTAATAATGTTAACACCCATGCGGTTCAGCATGCCTAGTATGGTTTCATGCATCGGATCACTGGACACTCACTCTTGTTTCTTCTCTCTATATATCAGGTAAAAGAGAAAACGATTGCGGCAAGGAGAAGTGCGATAAAGACACTCATATTTCCAGCAGCGAATAAAAGGGACTTTGACGAGCTTGCTTCTAATGTGAAGGAAGGCCTCGAAGTTCATTTTGTTGACACATACGGTGAAATATATGATTTAGCTTTTCAGAGTGACGCGGGGACAGAAACAAGCTTAGATGATTTAGCTTTACAGGATTGAGATTTTTTTGTTTCCCTGAACTGGTTACAGGCCAAATACCAATCGGAGGCAGGAAGACCATTGTAACCGAGATGAGTGGAGTTAATTGACAGTCACGAGAAAAAGAAATATTTTTTGCTCCCCAGATAACACCATTGAATTTTGAAGAGATTTTTTGGCTAAGGTTGTACTAGTGTGCTAGGTCAGCTAGGTTGTATTAGCCTATAATAGGAATAAGAAAAGAAAACAGCGTAAACTATATGTCGTAGCACACTTTGTTATCCAAAAGCAGCATTGATGCACCATCTGTTATTCGTTAAATATATTTTGGTAGGTGGTAGACATTCTTCTGGTATATATTTATTTATTGTACAAAAAGCTGGGCAGTAGGCTATGAAGTTTTTTTTTACTCGTTCTGTACGTATACGTGAGCGTGGACAGTGGAGTTAGCCTGTCTTTGCTCGTGCGGGGGGTGAGGCTTTGTTCAGTTCGCAAATTTTTTGATTTTGATATTGTAGCATTTTTGTTTTTATTTAACAAATATTGTTCAATCATAAAGTAACTAGGCTTAAAAAATTTGTCTCATAATTTATAGATAAACTGTGTAATTAATATATATATATATATATATATATATATATATATATATATATATATATATATATATATAGGACTGCGCTAATAGGTACCCTGGGTACTGATTATTATTTGGTACCCGAGCCCCCAGCAACATGCGCATGCAAGCGTCTGAGGCAGGTAGTCACGATCCCCTCCGGTCCACCCAGCGTCCCGCGCGTTCCCTTCGACGGTGTGGTTTTCTTCCACACATCCGGTTTTCTATTTCCTTTTGCGTGGACTTTTCAAGTTCTTTTTTTTCATGTTTCTTTTTTATTTGCGTGAACTTTTCACGTTTGTATTTTCTTTTCACATTTCTGTTTCCTTTTTTTAAAACTTTTCACGTTCTTTTTCTTTTCATAATTTCTTTCTTTTTTGCGTGGACTTTTCCCATTCTTTTTTTGCATCACTTTTGTGTGGACTTTTCATGTTCTTTGTTGCATCTTTTTTTTGCATTTTTCTTGGCAGTGCCTACAGTATATTGCCATCAGGAACAATGAATTTTTATAGTTAAAGTGCAAAACTGTTATAAGTACAAAATCATGCTAAGTTTTCAATTATTAATCCCTGTCAAGAATAACATTTTTTAGTTTTCAATATAAACTGTTAAGTATTTGTTCATAAAGAACAATAAAATTGTCAAATCAAAGTATGTGCAGCATTTTCTATGTTTGTCTAGGATCAAAGTATAAAAGTTGGTGACAAACATATTTGTTACCAAAGTAACTTGAAATTTTGTAACTTTAATACAATTCTAGTGGCTACTAGGGCCTTGTTTAGTTCCAAAAACTGAAAAGTTTTCGAAACTGTAGCACTTTCGTTTGTTTGTGGTAAATATTGTCCAATTATAGACTAACTAGAATCAAAAGATTTATCTCGTGATTTACAGTCAAACTGTGTGATTAGTTTTTATTTTCGTCTATATTTAATGTTTCATGCATGTGCCGTAAGATTCGATGTGACAGGGAATCCTGAAACTTTTTGGATTTCGGAGTGAACTAAACAAGGCCTAGACTGATCTTTGTAACATTCCCGTATATGAAGAATACTACAGCAGTAGCACTGTATAGGGAGCAGAAGCAGAGCAGGGCAGCATACAGGACGAACCACCCTACGGAAAGCACAGGTTAGACAACCCCGAATGCATCCTGCTTTTATCAAAACCATTAATAATACAATTAGTTAAGTACAAAAATACTAGCAGATAAAATATAAACTATTTACCTAAAAACATTATAGAGCAAGCTATCTGGAAACTACAAATGTTTATATTTTGTTCTTTCAGATGAAAATGGTAAAAATGTTCACCATCCAATGGAGAGTGTCTTGTCTTTTTCAGAGTGAATAATCTGTTGTGTATAATTATATATGACAAGCATTAAAATATTTTTATGAGTTAAGTATGGTAATAGCATAAACTTAGTTTACAGTAAATTCAATAATCCAAGGATACATTATAGATACTCAAGAAAACGGTAAAAAATTAATGTAGTACCTAAGTAATATGTTATTATACTTATACTAATATAAATGGATCAACTGGAAGTCTGGAACCTTATATAGCTTGAAACAAAACAAAAGGGAAAGTATTATGAGCCCTGTTTCAAAGGCAACGCCTAGGCATCCAGGGCGAACCTAGCTCGCTGGGGAACAGTGATGCCTTGTCGCCTAGGCGCACACCTAGATCTTGCCTGGACGCCTAGTCACCCTTGAAACCAAGATTATGTGTAGAAGATAGTAGGATACCATAAATAATTCTATAACAATCTATTATAGCACATGTAATAGAGGATATCAGGATTCTAATAGTTTAGAGGTAGGCCACGGCGACATGTACATCTGTGGTAATCAACTAAAAGCATCCATCCACACAAGAAGGTTTCTTTCCTGCAAAAAAGAAAAACATAAATTTGGCTTGAGAGGGAAATTAGAATGCTAGATGTAAATAATCAAAACCGAATAGGCAAGAAAAGTTGCTATCTAGACTTAACATCCAGTTCTGCAGTAGACAAAAAAAGAGACATTATCCTACAAACTCAGGTGCTACTTTGTGATTTCTTAAATAACTTAGTGAACATCAATGAATCAACATTTTTAATGGGAAAAAGGAAGTATAAAATATAGCAAAGAAAAGCAACTAAAGCTGGGAGGCGCCACCAACAGTTATACATGTTTAGCTTACCCTAAAATGCAATCAACAATACTAGTTGGTTTTGTACTCTTCCCTATGCCATGCCCATTCATAATTGAACATCTAAAAAAATATAATTTAGATGTAAAGATATCACATATGAATACTGAGAAAAATGGTATTTCCTGAACTGTTCTGAACCCAACTCTGTCGGTCCAGCGTAGCAAACTTGGAAGCTACAGATTAGTTGGATCTGCGTGACTGAAAAATCTAAAAGAAAATCATATGAAAGTTTGCAAGTGGATCTTCATACATGAGCACTAATTTGTGAATGCACTAGCATATTTCATCTTGCCTATATAATCCCTAGATATCTATATTCACAAATAAAAATACAGTAGCACATGAACTTATTCCTTCCATAAAATAGACCAGAAATCTTTTCTTATGTTCCTTAGTTGACAATTCGATGTCTCTTAATTAACAAATTAATGCACAAATTAAATTAAAGAACCTCAAGGCCAGTCTTACCTCGGCATGTAGGACATGTTGAGTGAGAGGCATTAGCAACAGGAGCAGGGCACTAGGGCGAGCGGTACGAGCAGAGGACAGATGGATTGTCTACAATAAGCAAATAACACCACAAATGGACATTAAACCTGTAACCTATAAGACTCAGTCTACATCACAAATTCACAATGCCCTTCAACCTGTAACCTCCTAGATCAGTTCATGCCCAAGGTTAAGCTGATGAGCACATAAGAAAGGAAGCTACTGAACTAGGAAGAGGAAAAGTGATATATGGTTGTGAATACTCTATAGTAAGCAAGATGGCCAGACATAAGACTACTGCAGCCCCTTCCAAAATATCCACTAGACAGGTCTCACATGGTCAGGTGTATCTGCGAGCTTCAAAACAGTAGAACTTGGGTCGATAACATACACTGCAAGCATGCTGCTATCCCAAATATCCATCGCACTTACATCTCTAGTCACATGATTAAAGGTTCAACTAGGCTACCAACTACCTGTAGAACGACTATGAAGACGCTAGAATAAAGGGGTATATGCAAGAGGGCTTTAGTTGATTAAGGGCACCAGAAAATATATTTGTGGGTCAAATAACATAACTTGTGGATAGGGCAGTAGAGGCTTATGAAAGAATAACTGAACATAGAATGGATAGTGCATAATATGAAAAACCAACACACATAAAGGATGATAAAAACATTTTGTGCTAAGGTAGCAGATTTTTTTTGTTTAGGAAGGACTTAGCAAAAAGAGTTGTCAAAAGCTACTGGGGAGCTAAACAGATAAGGGACTGTCATAGCCATCGAATAGGTCAAACAGGCCAAACGAGGGAATTGGTAAAAGAGAGTTGCAGGAGTTGAATGGATGATTGGAGTTGGATGGAAGCTGGTACCGCCACTGCCAAATACACGGTGAACATGCGGAAGAGGTAGACTATATGCACCATGAGAAATGAACTGCATCTACCAGGCGAGATAACAGGAGGAACCGCCCTCTTCTCCCGGGACATAATTGAAAAGTTGAGGAAAAAACTAACATAAAAAGAAAGAAGAAAAGAGGGGCGGTGGAAACACACCAAAGGGAGGCGCCGAGGCTGTTTTTGGTGGCTCGGGAAATAGCTTATTGAGCATCCACAACCCCTTGTGACCAAATTTATTTCTAACCACATACTTGGAGATGTTTACTTAACTAAAAAATATTAATGAACTGGATCACAGAATAAGACTGTTGTGAGTGTCTAAAATAAAGAACAAGATATGAGATCAGAATATAGTGTTCCTACTGAAACACATTTCATATTCGTACTGAAGCATTCTCAAGTGGGCGATAGCTAGAAGATAAAACAATAATATGATTAGCAGTTCATTAGATTAAACAAGAGAGGAGTTCAGGTCTTGAAAATGTAAGCTGAAAATAAAATAAAATAAAAACAGGTAATAAGATGGACAACTAAACTGAAAGTCAAAAGACATAAATGAAGGTCCGACTCCTCATCAATCCTCGCTATACAGCCTGCAGTAATCTGTGAACAATAAATATAAATAAGGTATATCTAAGTGAGGTAAACAATCTGCAGGCTCCTTTCACGCAACAAGGAAAAAGCCAGAGAACAGAAGTATCCAAGGAAGCAGAGCACACATCTGGTTTTGATGGCATCTCAAAAACAAAAAGATGAAATTAAAGTAAAGTTTCAATTTGAATTGACAATTCAGAGCATATACAATTTTTTAACCTCATGGGAACATGTTTGAGTCCAGAATTCAATTAGTAATAGCATGCAGAGCACATGATAGTCCTGTGTTGCAATTCCCCAACATAAGCTGAACAAAAATACCCGCATGACATTTGAAAGAATGGACTCATTTAATAAAAGATGATCTTTTGGAGCATGAAACACTTGAATTTTACAAGGAAGACAGTCCATGAGGGGAAGATAGGAGGAAGACAAAATTACCTGAGGCACACAAACATGGAAAAACTAATATTGTCCAACAGTCTTTCAATTTGAGTTGTTTCTGGATCTGCCACTGAATGTCTCACTTAGGCATCAGCCTAGAGCCCCTTCTCATTCAGAATCGTCATTACAAAATCCCACCAAGCCATGACAAGAGTCAGTTTGGTTGACAGGTCAGAGAAGGCATAAGCTGAATAAGTGAAGTCTCCGAGGCATACTACTTGGATAGCTAGATCTTCAATCAAAATTGACCAAACTCTAGCTGCAGTGATGATCAAGTTTCAAGTTTTAATTTCCATGCTTATGCATCGAGTCAAGCAAAAAAGAAGCTGCTAATTAATCCACCACAGTTACTATATCACAACAGCAACACTTATAAATTAATCATAGCACTAAATCTTGTACCTCAGCATCAGTAGTTAACTGAATAAGTGAATTCACCCAATTACAATTTTATTGATGAATCATACTACATATGTGTTTCTAAATAATATTTTTATTGTCATGTAGCAGGCTAGGATTTCTACAACGACCTGTTTTGTAGAACAATCCTAGTATTATCAAACTGTCTGCAGCAAATACTACCTCTGTGCCATATATATGGTCGTTTGGGAGGCTGGTGAAGAGTAAAATGCCTGCATGCCTCTACTATCCAATAATTACATAAGCTGAAGTACTGTAAATGAAGAAGCTGCTGCCACTAACGGGCTACGTGCTGGCGAGTGAGTGGGTGATGGGTGAGTGCAGGTGGACAGCTGCTGGTACAGTTCCTATAGGTAGGCAAACAACACTTTCAAAGGGACAAAATTTGAATCCTAGAATGACATTTTTTATGGGACAGATGGAGTATATTTTTTCCCAACATATCTAGTTGGTGACACTTAGAACCAAAATAGGAGAGATAGCCTGATAGTTTACAGTTAAATTGTTTCATGTGAAAATAGTCTACAATAAAATGGGAGTAAATTACACGGCCGGTCCTTAAAGTATTATGTGGTTTTCATCTAGGTCCTCAAACTATGAAATCGCTCGTCTGACTCCCTAATGTATTTAGGTGATCTCATCTAGGTCCCCAAACTACGAAATCGTGCGTCTGACTCCCTAATGTATTTAAGTGATCTCATATAGGTCCAAAATACACATAAGAAGGGTTAGAAGCTAACATGATCATCCACATGGATATGATTTAAGCACATGATCCTTGATTTAAGTCCATGGGTGCAGCCGCTGGCTCGTCCCTGTTCACCATCACAGCGCCCACGGCATACGATCTGGTCATGTAGACGGCAATAGCGGTTGGTCACACGAGTGAGCGTAACACTGGATAACCGCAAACCAAGCCCCTCTTCTCCCATATCTACCTTACCCCGCTCGGCAGTGTAACCGGCCGCCATTGCTGCCTACATGACCAGGTCGTATGCTGCGGGCACTGTTATGGTGAGCAGGGACGAGCCAGCGGCCGCACACGTGGGCTTAAATCAGGGATCATGTGCTTAAATCATATCTATGTGGATGACCATGTCAGCTTCTAACCCTCCTTATGTATATTTTGGACCTATATGAGATCACTTAAATACATTAGGGAGTCAGACGTGCGATTTTGTAGTTTGGGACCTAGGTGAGATCACTTAAATACATTAGGGAGTCAGACGTGCGATTTCGTAGTTTGGGGACCTAGATGAAAACTACGTAATACTTTAAGGACCGGCCGTGTAATTTACTCATAAAATGGCTGGTTTCTTCTAAAAATATTCTACAATAAAATGGCTTCCTGGAGAAACATCAAAATACTCAACTTTAGAGCCATGAAGGAAAGAAGGGACACCAATTCAACAATCAGGAACTGGACAGGTGAACAGGTCTGTGTTGACTGAAAATAAAAAACAATTACAAAGCATAACTAATATGAGGAAAAAAGGTCCCTTGCAGTAATCTATAAATGATACAAATAAGCTAAACAACCTCCAGGCTCATTTCATGCAACAAGGGAAAGATAGAGAATTACCCATGCGAGCAGAACATAGATCGATTTTAATGGTAGATGAGATCATGCCGTGTTGCTGCAACAGTGTTGTACTGCTATTTTGCACTAGAACAATGTAAAAAACAAAATTAAATATAAAAGTTGCGATGTGCATATATTCTTAAACAAATTAAACACGTGGCCTGAAAGTACCTCAACTTGCATCTTCCTGTAAATAGATTCCAGAACAGAATCAAACAATCTTCGTTAGATCTTGGATCTGCACACAACACAAGAAAGTCAGATTGTCAAACAATCATTAATTCTCATCCCCAACAATAAAAGGGACCAAAATTGGGGCATCGAATGTGAGTCAGGATGGATGGGTACCATGCTAGGGGATAGTTGAGGTGAGCGATTCTCCTCGTACATATAAGGTGAGGGTGCCACTACTACCGTCGAATCATGTTGAGGGGCTCTGTGGAGGGATGTTGTCGATGCCGCGGATACGACGCCGCCATGGACACCGCCGCCGATGCCGACAGCTGTAGATTGGTGCTGCAGGTATGGCGAGGACATCGCCGCCGCCGAATCTATCGGGCAAGGTAGCTGCGGATAAGGCGTGGCCGCCGTCGTGGATTCCTCAGCATAGGGATTGGGAAGAAGGTGAAGATTTGGAGACGAGAAGACAAACTGCTACCAGCTCGATGCAATGGGATGGGTAGTAGCTGCGGGCCCAAGTGCAGAGAGCTCGCCGGAACCGAACAATGGAGCAGGCGCGGCAGCGAGCTGAGGCTGTGCGGCGGGGGTGGCGGCAAGCTGGGCTCGTGTGGTGAGGGCGGCGGCGAGCAGGGTCCGTGCGACGAGGGCGGATAAAAAAACCGGCGTCTCCCACGATCAATAAATATTGGAATGGGAAAATTGGATAGGGAAAATAATAATAATAATAATAATAATAATAATAATAATAATAATAATAATAATAATAATAATAATAATAATATAAGAGGTGGGTGCTGGAAAGAAAAGAAAGACGGAGGCAGCACCCGCCAACGTGTGGCTCGAGCAGCGGTGCGTTGGGTTCGCTCGGGTACTAACCATTATTTAGTACCCAGGGTATAATATAGAGAAGATATATATATATATATATATATATATATATAATGTACCATACATGTGTGAATCTTGAAAGCGTGGACAGTGCAGCCAGCAGGGGTTGAAGTCGAAGTCGGAACGGAAGTCGACTGCAGGACGGGCCGGGCCGGGCCGAGCGGGTCCGATCCACCCTCACCCTCAAGGCGCCCATTTAGGTATTCGGAGCCGACGGTCGATTCGCCTCCGGTCTGTGATCCTGATCCGCCGCCACCGCCAAGGTGACTCCTCTCCTCTCCTCTCCTCGTCGTATCCCAAATTCCCGATCCATCCTGTTTGTTGATGTATGTAAACGTGCTGCAGGCATCTGCCATCCATAAATTCAAGACAAGATTATTGATCAGGAGGTGGGGGCGGCGCCATGTCCAGTTCCAGTAAGCGGCGAGGCGTCGTAGGCCAGGACGACGAGCCGAGGCCAAGCCGCCGTCGACACGCCGCCGGCCGCCGTAAGCTCCTGTACCTGGTGCTGGATGACTGGAAGAATGGCTTCAGTATCTACAAGATTGATCCCGACGCTTTGGTGGATGAGGGGCAGGGGCAGGGGCACCTCCCCGAGCCCCCAGTGGTGCGGCTAGAGTCACCGATGGGCTCCGTACACCATGACCGTGTGTTCTTCTCCGCGCTAGGCACCAAGATGTTGGTTTTCATGAACCACCGCTGCGCCGTCGTGTACGACACCGAGACGGCGGCGGTGTCCGTGGGCCCCCACGCCCCTGCTCGGATGCTGTGCGGCTCCGGCGTCACCGTGCCTGCCGGCGGCATGGTCTATGCATTGTCGCATCGCTACTTCGACAAGGAGGATCCGCACGCGTTCCATCTGATGATGCAGCAGCAGGGCAAGGGCGGCGGCTGGTCCTGGAAGACCCTGCCGGAACCACCACCGGCGTTGACCATCCGTCAGATTGTCATCTCCCACGCGCGCGCTGCACCCTGACGGATGCACCATCTTCATGACCACGGCTGACCGGGGCGCTCCAGGCGAACCATTGGGCACCTACTCGTTCAACACCGAGCGTTGGGAGTGGAGGTGCCATGGGGATTGGGCTCTGCCTTTACTTCGACAGCGAGCTGGACGCATGGGTAGGCCTTAACCTGGAGGGCTACGTCTGTTGCTGCCGAGTCGCTTCCCGTAGCAGCGACAGCGAATCATCATCTATTATTATGACCAAGGAGAAGCTAGCCTACGACTACGAGGGCTGCTGGGGCGACAACCGCGCTATGGCCTCTCTCACCTACATGAACACAAGCAAGTTTTGCGTTGTAGAGACCATGATGGAGGACGAGGACGACGACTACTGCTTGGCTCACCAGCTCCGTCTCACCATGTTTGGCCTCAAGTATGATCGCACTGGAGAGCTACGCATCACCAATCGCCGCTCCACGCGCTCCTACCTCGTGTCTAGGCATAGATATAACTTTGTACCATTTGCATGGTGGATTTAGTACTAGCTTCTGCTTGCATTGCATGAGGGCAGCAGCTGGTGTTCTTGATTGATGATTATTTTATTTAATTATATTATACTAGTAAATATGTGTGTGCGTTGCAACGGTAGAGATAATAAAAACACTATTTTTTTTTGTCAATATGCAGGGTTTAGTGAGTGCAACCACCACCCCTGACTCTGACTCTCACTCTGACTGGTTGGCTTTGCGTCCACGATGCACCCATTGCTTGCCGTTTGGTCGAGACAACGAACCAAATTAACCCTCTCTATCCTGCTTTAGGGTTTCTTTCATCTGGCACATTGATTACATACATCTAGATCAGATTACTAGTGTTGTTTTCTTTGGACTACTCCACCAGGGCACCAGGTTGATTCAGGAATTGATCACTCTGATCCGATCCATTCGAGTTCGAGAAGATTAATGCATGCAAGTTAGCGTCAATCCGGAGATCTTTTTAACTTGAATATATAATGCTACTATATATGCTCTAATAATGGAATAATGTACTAAAAAATCACTGTGTATGTAATATGTATGGAAGAACCTGAATGATTTCAGTATGTATGTATGTATGTAAAATGGGAAAAAAGGATCAGGATTCAGAAAGTAGCACGCGCGTGCGTACATATACAGTCAGCAAGGTGCAGCAGTAACCACAGAGTTTTGGCCTGACCGGAAAACCCAGCAGCAACAGCGAGATACAGTGGTGACCACGAGTTTTCGTTTTGACCTAAGGAAGGAACCCAGAAGGCAAATAGTTAAGCAATCTGCAGCCACCGAATTAAAAGAGTAGGTGAAAGGCACAGGATCAATCAGAAGAAGCAAGCAGAGCCAAGGAACAGAAAAAGGCGAGCATATATGACAGCAGGAGGATTTAATAATTTTGGGGCGGATCGTCGGAGAGGGAGAGGGGTCCCGGGATATGATCGGATCTTTGGTTTGATGATGAAACGTAACCCAGCTCAGCCACCCATCCCATCATCAGCGACTGGAGTCTGGAATCCAAGGCATGATGAAGAATACACACACCACGCATGACGCACGGCAACGCCAACACACACAGCTAGCGACGCAACATGATGGACAATAATACTCCATCCATCCTAAATTATATTTTATGTCATTCCAAGAATGTTAGAGAGTCAAAGTATCTCAACTTTGATCAAAATTATAGAAAAAATTACAAAAGTTTATAACATCAAATAGGTATATTATAAACATTTAATTAATAAATATTATTATCTTACCTTTTAAATTCGGTCAAATTTAAGATGATTTAATTTTTAGAATAACTTATAATTTGGAACGAAAGAAATATAATCCAAGCTTTGAGACCAACTGTCGGCCGCGCGCGGCTTCAGTTCCATCATGTGCATGGCTGCGCAGCCACGATTGCTTCTTCCTTCGTTCCATCCAGTAGACGGGAGATTTGGTGGACACCTCCTCATATAGCACTTTAACAGTTGCCCATACAATTCCACCACAATAGAGCAAAAACAGATACAAAAATACCATTTCAGCCCCTCATGCCAGCACGGATCAAACGTCAGCAAGGCATGGGAAATGTCCCTTCTGCCCTTGCTCTCTCCTTCTCCATCCTCTTCCTCTCCACCACAGGACGCGCATTTTGTCGAACAGCCAGTGCACGAAACACTGCTGCCTGCCCGCGCACTCCGAGAACGTGCACTCCCCCACGTCAACACGCGTTCTCCTCGACGTCGGACAAGTAGACCACCAGCTCCCTTAGGCTCTCCTGCACGCCACCAAGCTTTGTCGTCAGCGTCGGCGTCGAGGAGGCGGCGGTAGTCCTCTGGCCGCGTGAGGCCCAGGCCGCGCACGGCGAGCGCCACCTCCCCGCGAGCGCGGTTGTGGAGGAGGCGGTACGGCGGGCAGAGCGGCAACGAGGGCAGCGGCCCCAGCTGCTTGTCGTCGTCGTAGGCGGCGAGCGCGGCGCGGCGCGGCAGGCGCGCGGGACGGGCGCGAAGGAGCCGGGCGAGGCCGCGGGCCACGACGCGCTGTCGTTGGCGCCCGAGAGGGAGAGGCGGCGGGCCACCCACCGCGCGCAGGCGAGGGAGAGCGCGCACTCGGCGGTGTAGGAGAGGGCCATGGCGTGCGCGCGGCGGGGAAGTAACGCCGGCGGGCCCTCTACGCCTTCGTCGTTAGCGTCGCCACCAACCTCGACGGTCTTCGCCCTAGCCACGCTGTGCTCATCGCGTGCTTGTTGTATTTGTCGCGGCCGTAGACACGGATAGCCCTCGACGGCCGTAGACACGGGGAGCCCTGTGGACCGCAAGCCGGAGGACACGGCGGAGACCGTCGTGCGCTGTGTTTTTCTTGAGCCATGATGACATCATATACGCTCTTTTTCCATTGAAAAATAAATAAGAAATGTCTTTAAAAAATACAAGTATACGTATCTCGGGCTGCAGCTATCCTGAGCCGTTCATCCTTTAATCTATGGCCTGGGTGAAAGAAAGAGGGGAGGGGCATGATAGTCTTTTCTCATGTGAATGATGACTCAGTATCATTGTGGCTGCCGGCGTGGCGTGCCATGTGAGCAAAAATGATATTTTTGTATCCATTTTCGTTTTCTTGTGGTGAAATTGTATCGGCAACCGTTAAAATGCTATTTGAGGAGGTGTCCACCGCTATAATGGTAAAAAGTTAAATCTCCCCCAATAGACTACTTAGCAGTACTACTTACTCGTATAATAAAAAAGTTGTTTGTAGTTGATTATAGGGTTCTAGTAGTATGATTATATTTATAAGTGATCTTGTCTTGCTCTCCTCTCCCTAGTCCCTCCATCACCCTCCCAAGGAGGTGTGAACTTGTCTTTTCTCTGGCAAGCTAAGCTCTCACATCTCTCTTTCACTTCTTGTATATCAATTCAAGCATTGACGACTAGTGCAATAGAGACAAAGCTTGACAGAGGGTGTCCCACGCGTGTCTTGCCTTATCTTCTTGTTTCTTTCCCTTTTCTCCTCTTCTCATCCCACTCGAGCGCTGCCTGCTCCATTCTCCGTCGCTCGCCGCCGCGGCAACACTCGCACGAGCGCACATGCCCCACACGGCTCGCCGGTGCCACGCCCACCTAGGCTGCTCGTCGACGCGCTTTCCACGCCGCGTGATGGCCAGCGAGCCAACCCTCCCTCTCTCTCTCTCCCTCCCTCCCCCTGCAACGACATCCACGTGTCCCTGCTCTCTCTCACTCGCGCTCTCACCTCCATGCATCCGAAGACGATGATGACGACATGGCTCCGATGAGGTAGGTGGGGAGGGATTTGGATCCGAGGCGTCTCTCCTCTTCCCTCCTCTAGATCTGCTCCTCCTCCTCTCCTACTTCTCCTCCCTTTGGATCTATGGGATGTGGTGATGACTAGGGTTTCAACGAGCTCTCTGGGGTTCAGCTCATCACCATGTTGCAATGGTTTTCTCTATTTGTTGCATTAGGTTTGGGTTGATGTTGCAATAATTTTCTATCGTTTGTTGCATTAGATCTGGGTTGATGTTGCAATGGTTTTCTATCGTTTGTTGCATTAGGTCTTTGTTGTTGTTGTTGCAATAGTTTTCTTCTTTTATTGCATTAGGTCTTGGTTGATGTTGTAGTAGGCTAGGGTTGCGGCGAGCTCTCTGGGTTGATGTTGCAATGATTTTCTTCGTTGCTGCATTAGATTTGGGTTGATGTTGCAATGATTTTTTTGGTTTGCTGCATTAGATTTGGGTTGATGTTGCAATGGTTTTCTTTGTTTGTTGCATTAGGTCCATGTTGATGTTGCAATAGTTTTCTTCGGTTGTTGTATTAGGTCTTGGTAGATGTTGCATCCTACTGTTGCAGCGGCAAAAGGAGGGTGGCGAGCTAGGGCCGAGCTTTGAGGGCGAGCCGGTGGCGAACCAAGGTGCTAGGAGGCCGACAAGGTCAAGAGAGGGGGCGGATCCCGTGCGTGCGAGGGCTAGGACATGTTCGATCCACTTCTCCCGTGCGCGTGGGGGCGGTGCAGGTTTGTGCTTTTCTTCTTTTTCTTCTTGTGTTCAGGTGGACGGGGGCGATGGAGGGTCGGCGATGCGGGATGTGCTTTCTTCTTCTTTTTTGTATGGGTGTGGGACCGTGAGGGTGTCCCATCAGACGTGCAGGTGCAATCCACTGTATAAATATAAATAGCATACTTTGAGTAAGCAGCACAATAAATAAATAGATAGATAAAGACACTAGGCAGGGAATATGGCAATGGTCCCATGCATTGGCAATTGGCATTGCCCCTGCCGCCTAGTGGATGTGGATTTCGCTCTCTTTCACACACATGGGATCACAAGACGCGTGCTCTCTTCTTTCTCTGTCTATATATATGAGAGCTCCAATCCATATCCATGGCACACGCCAACCATATCACACAATCCCCATATCTGTTTGTCTCCCTCCCCCTTCCCTTGCCTTGCAGCAGGCTTCCATACAGTACGTGGTGTACGTGCCGTGCCAAGCTTCTCCCTCACCTACCTAAATCCAATCCACTTCCTTTCTTTTATTTTTTTATTATCTCTCTACTACTATATACTTCCGGCGTTTCATACTTTGTGTGTCTCATCGATATTCTTCCTGGGAGCGGTGTTAATTGCCCTCTTGTTGCCAACAAGAGATGGCCGACGGCAGCAGCAACTCATCGGCGGCGTCGGTGGCCACGGGAGAAGAGGTACAGCTGCCTGCTCTGCTCTGCTCTACTTACTACCCTGCCACGCCATGCGTGGTGTTAATTGCATTCTTTGTTGCCATCAATCGTGCTCCTTTCTTCTGATCTACCACAGAGTTTTCATTATCTCTCTATGCCTCTTTTTGTTCACATGTTTTTCTCTGCCTCAATTTTCCTCTTGCCTGATCCACCATGTTTGGAAATTCAAGAACCATAAGAAATTGTCCTCTTTTTTCTCTGCTTTGCGTTCTGGAGCAGGATGCAATGTGGATCGTCTAAGTCTGCTCTCTGGACATCTCAAGCACTAATCCTGTTATCTGATTCAGTAATTCTCAGTAAAAAAACAGAAATTAATAGGACAGTCTGTTCTGTAACAACAGGACAGGGGAGGCCTAGTATGCAAAGCGACTCATTGAACCTTTTTTCTTTTGCGGGAAAAGTAATCACTGGACTGAACCTTACATTACATCCACCAAAAACCAAAAAGGCGAAAATGATGTGAAGAATCTCTTGACTGAACTTTTCTGATCGATACTCTGAATAAGACCCGCGGGCCAAGGCCAGCGCATGCATTCTGTTCATTGCAGACCACAGCAGTACAGGCCTTCTTATTTTTTTCACCAATGAGAGCGAGACAATTTTGGAATCTCTCATGTTTGGGGGTCCATCTGCATGGACTTGTTTTCATGAACCTGCCTGCCTGTGTTGGTTGCCTTGTTGGGTCATGCACTATCTTGTTGCACTCATGATTTGGCAGCCTTGTGTCAATCAAGAAAGTAATAAGAATGTGTAAATGCAGGACTCCATATGAATATGGTGTGGGTTTTGTTAGCTAGCGTTCAATGCTATACGCTACTGGTTACTGCACTGAACATGAGGCTTAACAGCAATATACTCTGAGCTGCAGGCTTTCGTTGAGAAGAAGTATGGTGGAATGGCGCCTAAGAAGCCTCTGATTTCAAAGGTATTACTATTGCTAGGCTGACCAACCTTAAGCATGCAGCACCGATGAGCATGGAAGGAATTTGCTTACAGTAGTATAGCATCTGATGATTTTTTTTTATTTGGTGGTTTTCTTGTGTAGGATCAGGAGCGCGCCTACTTCGATTCTGCGGACTGGGTCCTTGGCAAGGTATCCAATCCTTCTCATCCATCCAGGAATAAATAAATGAGCATCTCTGCCTCTGCAAGTTTTTGCATGCTACAGGCCCATACATAGGATACATCATGTAACATATGTTACCTAGCTGTTCTCTGAACTGATGAAACCTTTGCTTTCTGATGGAAATGCTTTGCTTCAGCAAGCTGCAAACAGCGGCAACGCACGGGTTGCTACTGCTATCGAATCCTTGAAGCCAAAGCTAAAGGTGAGTAGCTAGCTAGCCTGCAGTGATTTTTAGCTCAGCTGCACTGCACTACACGTTTTATCAATGCAAGTCGCATTGCATTGTGGTGAAAGCAAGATGTTCG
Organism: Sorghum bicolor; assembly: GCF_000003195.3. Taxonomy (NCBI): domain Eukaryota; kingdom Viridiplantae; phylum Streptophyta; class Magnoliopsida; order Poales; family Poaceae; genus Sorghum; species Sorghum bicolor. Next base: position 77,323,628 of record NC_012871.2, read on the forward strand.
TTGCTTGCAGAGGACGCCCCATCACCAGCTTCCCCCTCGCAAGCCGACCTGTGCAAAAAATTAAAGGTGCCTGAAACTGCAGTCTCTGAAACTTGCACCTTGGGGTTCTAAGGATGCTTCAATTTAATTGTGTGATGAGTCATTCTTTGTTTCTTTTGGATGGATGATGTAGTGCCAGGGCTTACAAAACTTCCCTGGCTGGGAGACATGATGAAGAGATGGAGTTGCTGGGATTACTAGTCATTTAGTTGCTTGGATAATTGCATTGGTTAGGGCAAATTCAGGATTGAACCCTGCTACTAGGGGAAATTTAAGCCAGTGGGGTTATAGATAGACTAGATATTGCCAGTAGTATATGCTTATTTGTGGAAGTGGTAGATGCCATCATCTGTTTCAGATGAAATGTATCCTCTCTACTTGGCTTCTCTCTCACTCTATATATATATATATAGACACACACACACACACACAAGAAATGTATGAATGATATTCCAATTTGGGATGACAATGTGAAATCCTTTTGGAGGAGCTGAGAATGGTGCAGTATATACTGATGGAAAAAGTCTATTCTACCGCCTGAATTGTCAACTGATTTTACTACCTGAATTTCAAAACCAGATATCTTACCCATTTAACTCTCAAAACCATTCAAATTACCTCCCTGCCTTGGTTTAGAATAGTTTTAACTTTTAAAGGCGGATTTGTCCTTTTTTTATTAAAAATTCGGTAGATACTTGATAATGTTTTTTAAATGATAGTCTATAAACTTCTATTCTTGAAGAAAACTAAAAATAGATTAGGATACAAAAAAATCCAAATAAAAAAATTTAGATCTCATGAAAATATCTCTAGATGCTTGAAAAACATATTGCTCTAGGAAAATGGCAATATTATCAAGAAAAATCTAAAAGAACAATAAATATTCTAGTTTATATGTAAAAAAAAATAATCACAACAAAAAATGTAATGCACAACTAACAAGAATAGCAACATGTTTATACATCAGTTAGAATGTTTTCAGAATTTTCTATTTTCTTATATTTTCCTAGAGATAAACCTATTCTTTTGAAGTTTGTAAATATATAGTCAAGAGCTCTAAATATTTTATTTAGATTTTTCATATCACATTCTTTCTCTTGATTTTTTTTATAATTTTTAAAAGCCTAGAGACATTTTTCTATGGTTTAGAAACCTTATCAAGTAGCTAGGGACAAATTAACTTGAACGGCCTTTAGAGTTTAGAGGGTAAGCGGAGGTAATCGAGGCTCAATGAAATCAGGGCTTCATGAGTTACAGCGCTTGGGGCTTCCTTCACTTGAGGCCTTGTTTAGTTCAACCCAAAACCCAAAAAGTTTTCAAGATTCCTCGTTACATCGAATCTTGCGGTACATGAATGAAACATTAAATATAGACGAAAATAAAAACTAATTACATAGTTTAGCTGTAAATCACAAGACGAATCTTTTGATCCTAGTTACTCCATGATTAGATAATATTTATCATAAACAAACGAAAGTGTTACAGTAGCGAAATCCAAAAATTTTCGCATCTAAACTGAGTCAGGATGTGTGCCTTTGGTCGCAAATTGGATGCCTGCAATAGCTCCTTAAACTTTGGGGTGAGGAGGGTTTCAGTAATTTTTATTACCGCACCTTGCTGTAAACTTATTATGCTTCATCTTAATGAAATATGTGTGATAGACATGTTTGCGAATAAAAAGAGAGAAAAAATGAAGTGGATGTAGAATGGATTTTCCTATAATGGAACGAGAGAAACCGAGAGGGGCTTTAAATTTGTGTGGACACTGGGCCTGTCAGACTTTGCATCATATCCCTGGTCGGGCCGGGCTTGGAAAGAAGAATGGCCAAATGGGGCAATTGAATTCCATTGTAATTTATTAAAGCTTTCAACTTAATCTTTAAATTTAATACTTATTTCACCCGGGTTTAAGTCCTCGACTTAGCACGTGTACTCGTATTTTTTTGAATTTATTTCAGAATTTAACGTTGCTACGCTTTTAGTGGTAGACGACGTCCCCGATGACAGCGAGACGTCTGTGTTGACTTCGTAAATCTCGTGATCTGCTAGCTTAGTTTTTCGAAGGTACTTATAGAAGTAGGATGGAGGAATAACGCCCCATTTGATTATTGTTGTTAAACTTTAGTCCCTATCAGATTGGATGTTTGGACACATATATAAAGTATTAAATATAGACTATTTACAAAACTAAAAATGTAGTTATAGACTAATTTATGAGATGATTTTAAGCCCAATTGCTACAGTACATACATGCTAATAAGAAATTAATTAGACTTAATAAATTCATCTCGTGGAGTATTGACAAAATCTGTAATTTATTTTTTATTAATATCCAAATACCCTATAAATTACTCATATAACATCCAATAGAACAGAACTAATTAGACATTTAAATCGACATTGTACTGCTACTTTCATCAATCTACAGAAATAATCTATATATGTATGAGCTATCGCTCTGTTCGCATGAGTTTATGTGCCGAATCGACATTGAATTGATGTTGTACTGCTACTTTGGGTGGTCCGGATGGAGCATGCAAGTGATGAGTTCTGAATATATAATGAACTCGTATTGTTTCTTGTGTTGCCTTGCCTTGCCTTTTCATTGTTCATCGAGAAAGCAACACCAACATAGCTGCCTCAGCTTCTGCATATATACGAGTAGTGGATAGTACCCCGAATCAAGATTTCTCGTCACTCTTCTGAATATTACGATAGCATTTCCGTTTGTATTTGGTAATTATTGTTCAATCACGGATTAATTAAGCTCAAAAAATTCATCTCACAAATTAAAGATAGATTATGCAATTAGTTATTTTTTATCTATATTTAATGCTCTATGCACGTGCCGTAAAATTCAATGTGATAAGAAATTTTGAATTTTTTTTTGGATTTTGGATGAAACTAAATAAGGCCTTAAACTAGTGGCTTCACCCGCTTCTAGTTTATCTTGAGGAGGAAAAGAAAAATGACCTAAAGTCTTCCACAGCACAGCTCTAACAAACTGAGCCTTAAAATTCAATGCAACCACCTAAAAAAAATGATAGAGCTATGAGCATGTATAATGTCACACATGGAGTGCCAGGTAATGTGTATGCTTGTACTACACTATTTATCATGCATATTATATCCACCCCATGCATTATTTCCTGGTACGGTGCTGTGGCCGTTAAACTGGAGACAACAGTCTTAGCTTGCTGATGTACTAACTAACTACTGCTATCATGTAGGACTAATTAAGCTAGAAGGATGCATGACACTGACGCGACACTTGATCGATTCAGTATAGTATAGTACATAACAGTCTTATAAACCATGCAAAACCTGATTCTTCCATATCCTTCATCATTTGTTTGCAAACGGAAAACACCAGGACATAACAAAACCACCAATGCGGCAATGCAAACGTCCAATCGCTAATTGCCTGCTAGCTAGGTACTGTACCACGTAGTAGTACTGCTCAATAACTAACACTGCCCGCCGCTACTTAACCACCAATAATTTGGTTGATGGATCACATGAATGATGAAGATGCAACTGCAGTTATGTGTTCTGAAAAACACCAACAAACGATGCTGCCATGTCCTGCGCGGCTAGCTGAGCCTAACATATATAATCCGCCTACTATATACTATATAGATGATGATGAAGGGGACAGGTCAAGGACCCATGGCTTTATTATAGCGAAAAACAGGGTCCAGGATTGCAAGTACTGGAGATGAAGGGCTGTCTGTGTATGAAAAAAATTGGTCCATAAATCCAACACACAGGCAACAGCAGCAGTAGGCTACTGTAAAGTTGGATCGATGCATGCAAGCGATGGAACTGCAGGGACCTCACGGCATGGCATGATACCATGATGGCAATAGGCACAAGTAAAAAAAAAACAGCAGAAAACCACTTGTGAGCCAAAAAAGCTCAAAAACTACAGCTCAAGCAAACCGGCCCTGTTCTTGGAAAGCCGTATGCATGCAGTATGCAGTAAAGAATGCCGTATGCATGCAGCAGCAGCACCAGAAATGCCTATATGTTAAACAGTACTTGCCACTAGCTTACATCAGCAAATTAATATTCCATGCGCCAAAGGATTATGGCCACACCCAAATACAATGGAAAATCATCATCAAGTGTCAAACTTGTTCAGGCTACTGAACATTACACAGAACAATAACAAAAACAAGAGGTTTCTGTAAAGTTGACCGGAAGACGAGAGAGTTATCAACAAACCAAAGACGAGCAAGCAAAAGAATATTAAACAGGCCAGCCTCGAGCAGCACGGAGGCGGATGGCCCGGGAGGCGATTTCTCTCAGAGTGTCTCGTGCTGTGGACACGGCGTTCCGTGTCTGCCTCTCCTGCTCAGGCTCCTCAAAGGCATTCATGAACTCCTCCTGTTGCAACCTGTAAGCCAACGCAGCATCTTCAGATTGTTCTGATCCTACTGTGCTCCTTGGCAACAGCAGCTGCGAGGCCGAGACGAAGCCCCTACTCCTGCTGTTACTGCTTCTTGTGTTGCCATGTGTGCTGATGAAGTTCGCGCTAGTGTTGGTTCTTGTTGTACTGCCAGGTTCGAGGAACGTCCTGTAGCTGCTTCTTGTTCTACCTTCGGTGATGAAGCTGCTGCTGCTCCTAGCTCTAGTTCTCATACCGGTGCCACCTTGTGAGAACCTATTAGCTCTCAGTGGGCTACGGTTCACATCCTTGCCGCATGGTGAAGGTGATGAGGTTGAACTCTTTCTTGCCTCAACTTCACTAGGAAACAAGAGCTGAATGGTGTTCCAGAGTACAGTGTTGATGGTGCACGATCTTGAGTTGCTGCAGAGTTACAATCATTTAGTCAAAGCCTTTACAGTTTATTGAGCAAACACATCTTTTGTCGATATTGCACAGCTTTGAAGAAAGACATACCTGATTAATTGCCTGCATTTTGGACACCGTTTCCCACACTTCGCTGCAGCATGTCTTAAGCATTTCATGCAGAAGCTGTTAAATAGAGTAGCAGTAATATGAGTTTCAGAACAGTTTACAGAGTAATGAAGAAACCGACTTAAAATATTCAACAACATAATTACATCAAAGAATGTTCAATTCAAAAAACGGTATAATGAGCAAAATTTTAGATTGGTGGACAATGTACAGATAACCACCACTTAGTTGAGATATTTGAAATGATAAACCTCAGGATTAAAAAAAAGCCCTCTTTCATACAATACTAATTTATTTCCACTCCAGCCTAACAATGAGAAGTATTCCATAGTCCTACATATAGAGAATCAGAAAACAAAGATTTGTGAACTGAACATCTACATGATAAACAAGCATTGTATGGTCACAGCAACTAAAATGAACTGAACTATACAGTAATTCTTGCTATGTTGCATGCCGGATACATGCTTTCTGAAATCAAGTAACCTTTTTTTACTATAAAAGCAAAGTCAAAGTAGCGATGAAAATCATAGTACTACAGTCTCGTATATAAACAAAGTCAGGAAAAAAAGGAATTGTGAACGCGCAACAAGCACACATGTACATTGCAAATAGCTTTTGTGGTCCATTTGGCCAGGGTAATTAACAGGCTTCTCAGACAGTAACCAACAAAACTTTACCAAATTCCAGGATCATTCGTTAAACTGCACTTTGGACAATAGAAGAAATCACTTTTGACAGGCAATCAGCATACAAAATGAATGTGCAACTCACGGGAAGCAACTGGCATCCTACGGTTGCACACGGCACAAACAGAATGAACCAAGGAAAGATTCCAATTTCTTCTCTTTGCATACAGAATTCAACAAACTACTTTTCTTTTTTCCAAAAGCACAGTTAGAAATTACCTGTGCCCACAAGGCGTGGTGGTCGGCTCAAAGCAGATCTCCAGGCAAATCTGCAGAAAATGCAATTCCCAATTCAATCCTCAATACCATCTAGTACGAAATCACAGATGTAACCTCGTCATATATCATAGTAGAAAAGAAAAGAAGCACCCTTACCGCGCAAGAGAGCTCCTCCCGGAGGCGATCCATACACGGCATGTTGCCGGTGGCCGCTGCCTTCTCGCCAGATCCTGACGCCTCCTTGTCGCCCACAAGGACAACCTTCTCTTCCTCCTTGGTGGCCTTCACTTCCGATTTGCCGTCTAGGGGATTTCCAAATCAACGACAGAGAGAGAAAACGCTCAAGAAGATTATACTCGTAGCACAAATTTTGCCAAGAAAATCGATTCAATCTTGGGAACAGCACAAACCTTCCGCAGTGTCCGTCTTGTCGTCTTCGTCGTCGAGCGCGAGAACCACCGGCGGAATCTTGGCCGGAAACTGCCTACGAGGCCTCCTCTTTCTATGAGAAGGCGGCATTCAGACGAATGTGATCATGAACCAGACAGAGAAGGAATTAGGCGGGTCGGGCGGCGTACCTGGTGCTGGATCCGGCGCTGCCGCCGGCGGAGGAGGTGGAGGCCCGCCTCTTGCGACGGGACTCGCGCACGGGGGTGTCCTCGACGACCATCGCGGCGAGGACGGACTCCTCGTCCCACCCGGCCAGCTCGGCGGCCGACCGGAACCGCGGGCTGAGCAGGTCGGAGCCGTCCTTGGGCGCCGCCGCCCCATGGCGACGCGGCGCGGATCTAGGGCTGCCGCGAAGGTCTCTGGACGCCATCCCTAGCTCCCTCCCTCCCTCCCTTCCTCCCTCTGGCGATGCCGATTTGGTAGCCGTGGGCGCTGAGTGAGGGGGGGGCAGAAGAAGCAACGGTCGCCCCGCGGATCGGGAGTTTCGAAATGGTAGCGGAAGGCGGCGGCTTCTGCCCTTAGGCCTTGTTTAGTTCACCCTGAAAACCAAAAAGTTTTCAAGATTTCTCGTCACATCGAGTTTTATGACACATGCATGACACATTAAATATAAACGAAAACAAAAACTAATTATACAGTTTAGCTGGAAATCACGAGACGAATCTTTTGATCCTAGTTAGTCCATGATTGGATAATATTTGTCACAAACAAACGAAAGTGCTACAGTACCGAAAATTTTTCACTTTTCGGAACTAAACAAGGCCTTACTCACGATGCAAGTGGGGCGGCGGTGCTCAGCCCGCCCCGCGTCCGCATGAGCCGCGAGAGATTTTTCGGGTGCGTGCGGCAGACCGCAAAACGCCGCTTGCTTTTGCGGGTTTATGCGGCAGCCCGCACAACGCTGCTTGTAGCACCACTTACAGACAGACTTCTTAACTGCTGCAACGCCTCTCTTCAGCCATCGGATTCATCTAGTTACACAAACTAGACTTGCTATGATAATTTATAAATAGTTGATGCACAGGCACATTGGGCGGCGGCGCATATCACGTGGTAGATAAAATTTCCCTTTGAATACGTCCTTCGTCTGGCAAAGCAATGAAGCAACCACCAAGCAAGGTTAGCAGGAATGGAAAAAGCATGGCAAATGGCCATCAGCGAGTAAGCGTGGAGAAACGCTATCGCGCGGCGCGATGTCATGCAGGCAACCGTGGCCTCCGAGCCAGAGTGCTCACGTACCTGTCATGCTTGCCATGTATTGGCTCCGCGACCGGTAGGTAGGAGCCGGCTCAGCACGGGGCACGAGCAACAAAGACACGACATAGTCAGCTCGGCCAGAGGCACAGCTCTGCGCATGGTGCCAGCCTAGGCCGGTGTTAGCTACTGCATGGGTTCGTCACTTCGTCCTCTATCCACCCTTTGCAATCGCACCCACTCCTTTGCGGGTTATTGCGGCGCCGCTGGGCTACATGGACGAGCCGCGTTGAGCCGCTCGAGAATAGTGGGTTTGCAGCACTAGTTTAAGTGGGTTGCGGTGTGGGTTAGCCCAGCGGATTTAGTGGTTGGCCCGCCGCCGCTTGCATCCTTAGCCCTTACTTAACCTAGGGTTCAAAATTTATGAGAAATTTCATCGAAACTTTTGAATTTCAAGTCTCTTATCACATTAAGGTATGTGCGTTATTGTAAACTTTAGGCCTTGTTTAGTTCACCCCAAAAACCAAAAACTTTTCAAGATTCTCCGTCACATCAAATCTGGGAGCACATGCATGAAGCATTAGATATAGACGAAAATAAAAACTAATTGCACAGTTTACCTGTAAATCACGAGATGAATCTTTTGAGTTTAGTTAGTTCATGATTGGATAATATTTGTCAAATAAAAACAAAATGCTATAGTGCTGAAATCCGAAACTTTTTCGGAACTGAACAAGGCCCTAGACTCATATTTCCTATTGTTTATGTTATGTAGTAGTTTATGTTGTGTTTTCTTCTACTAATAAATGTGTAGTAATAAATCATGCTAAATATTTTGTTTAAATCTATAAATTTGGGAAATCATATCTTTCGTTATGATCTAAAAGAATTCATGAAATTTCATGAATTTCAATAATTTTGAGGATGGCTAAAAATCGAATATTGTAATTGATAATATTGATAAAGATTTTCAGTTGATTTTTTTGGATTCAAATTCTCTCAAAAACATTTTGACATAATTTGGGAATGTTTGGATGGTGGTGTGGGAAAGCTATCTGCCCTAGAGATTGCTCCCAACCATTTCAAACACAGCCTCAAGGTCTGTTTGGAAGGGCTTCGTGCAGCTTTGACTTTGCACATACTATAGCATTTATTCATACTTTTTATTAAAATTCATAAAAATAAAAAATATATTTTAAGAACAATAACTTTTTGGGAGAATAACAACTTAAATGTAATTCATTTTAACTCGTTACACTTTAAATGATTGAACCGATATATAAACTATGTGGTGGCCGTTTCTGGTTACTCAGCAGAACAGAAGAATTGATTCGTCGTCGCCAGTGAAATGTTTGTCAGCCATTCTAGCGCGGAACTGCTTCGAGGTGCTTAGACGATGGTGACCAAGACCTTCCAGCGGTAGCAGTATACAGCACTACTGTTTTACAGGTCGCCGAATCCAAGTGTAGTGAAAAAACGATACAATTTCCTTCTTCTAACTAAGTATCAAGTTTTACTTTTACCTGCATAACGATAACTTAGTGCAACAACACTGTTTAAAGCCAGTGTGAGCTTTAACTTATCAGCACTGCATTTCAACTATAAAACAATGTTTTCTCTCATACAACAAATTAATATTAGTATTAGCAGCAATCTTTTTTCTAACTAGGTACTGAAATCATTTTTTCAATTTGATAGACCTAGCTGAAACATCCGTATAAATTAATAGACCACTAATACATTTAACTCTTTAAAATATGGTAAATACATTTAACTCCTTAAAATATGGTATCAAGTTTTACTTTTACCTGCATAACGATAACATAGTGTAACAACACTGTTTGAAGCCAATGTTAGCTTAAACTTATCAGCACTGTATTTCAATTATAAAACAGTGTTTTCTCTCATAACAAATTAATATTAGCATTAGCAACAATCTTTTTCCTAACTAGGTACTAAAATCAAATTTTCAAATTGATAGACCAAGCTGAAACATCCGTATAAATTAATAGACCACTAATACATTTAACTCCTTAAAATATGTTTTCTTATTAGAAGGTAAGATCAATAGAAATGTGCTAAAAAATCATAGCTTTTTGTGGGGTAACAACTTATGCATTCCATTTAACTTAAATTACACTTTAAAATGATTAATTGGAAAAATACAAATGTTTGGAAGCGATAAATGTTTTAAATTCTTATTAGAAGCACTAGAATTGTTTTCAAACACCATAAAGAGAGAAATGATTCAGAGAAGAAGTTAATTGGAACCAAATTTTTTTATAGTAATCGTGATAAACATGTTGTGATTTCTAGTTCTAGTTTTAAGAATTTAACAAAATATTTATCTGATGAAACAAAATATTCTTAAATTGGTTATAGTTTTCATCAGATAAATAATTTTGAAAATAATTAAGATCCGAAGTATTTGTACGAGAATTTAAAACCTATTGTCAACCAAGAGGATTAAAGAAACATTTATTAGAGAATCTGAAACCTACTATCAACCAAGAGGATTAAAGAAAAGGAATCACGAAAAACTACTCGGTGACCGTTTGTGGTTCCTAGGCGGAAAAAGAAGAATCGATTCAAAACAGCCAATGTTCCTGCTGCTGGTGGTAACCAAGACTACTTTTACAGGCTTACAGCCGTATATTATACTGTACAGCACTAGTGATTTACAAGTCCCCGAATCCAATGGCAGTGAAAAATAGCTGTAGTTTCCTTGTTTTACGAATCAAGTTTTACTTTTACCTGCATATCAATAACATGGTGCAGCAGGAGCAGGAGTAGCAGCAGTGTTTTTTTAGGCCTTGTTTAGTTCTCGAATAAAAACTTTTTGGATACGATATCAATTTTGTTTGTATTTGACAATTATTATTTAATTATAAATTAACTAGGTTTAAAAATTTTATCTTATAAATTATAGATAAAATGTATAATTAGTTATTTTTTATTTATTTAATATTCTATGTCGATGGAATAAAGAATCTTGAAAAGTTTTGAATTTTTTTTAAAAAAAACAAGACCTTGGCCAAGATAATTACTATACTACAGTGTTCATGTCCATTATTACGAGTAGTAGTAGATGTGACAGGAGAGAGGGAATCTGGCTGCAGACGTTGGACGTTGGCAGCATCGTTGACCTGGGGGCGATCCCGATCATCCTGCAGTGCTACAGTGGAATGAATGAATACCGATCATCACTTGACCAGCAAGTCATGCGCTGGTGCCTTGGAGGTTTTCAGGCTGTCTGCGTGCGTGTGAGTGCGATCGAGGGCAGAGGAGGACGATATCCTTGGCGGCAGAGCATCCCATGGTGCCCTTGGCTGCGGCGACACGGAACGGAACCCTAAACTCTTGTTTACTTCTAAAGAATTTTATAAAATAAAAATAGTAGTACTTTCATTTGTATTTGATAAATATTGTCCAATTATTATTATTATTATTATTATTATTATTATTATTATTATTATTATTATTATTATTATTATTATTATTATTATTATTATTATTATTATTCTCCAATGCTCTACCAATAATGTAGTACGTACTTTGTATAATAAAACAACAACAACAACAACAATTAAGAGCAAATAAAAGTGGTGGTGGATGTGGAGCTGCCGGAACACATGGCTTAGGCTGGATAATGGTGCTCCTGCTCCGTCCTGCTCTGCTGGAAAGACCACTGCCCTCCACATCCACATGTGACCAGACCATGGCCATGCCAACAATGCAATGCACACCTGCCTCTGTCTGCCCAACCCAACCACAACCATAACCATAACCATAACCAACCGGGTAAAAAAATCCACTTATTATCCTCCAAACACTATTGTGTCTGTGTTTGGGCTAATACTATATAAAAACTGACAATTTTGCTGCTAATGCAATAATCACGCATACCGCAGCTTGAATCTTTAAACCTCTCTTTCAGTCTCCTCATCATCATCTTTATCTTTTTTTTTCTAAAAAAAAAAAAGAAAAGCTGGCTGCTCCCCTCCGCACCGCTCCAGTCCTCCTAGGCCTCCTTGTTTATATTTTGGCGGTAGGGGCTGCTGCAAAGGGGGGCATCTCTTCCAGCTAGGATTAGGAAGGAACTTGTTGGAGTGGAGGATCGATGCTTTCTTTCCCTCAAAGCAAAACCAGTCAGCACTCATCGTCATCCCCACACAAGCGGCTGGCATTTCGGATCCCCAATTCATCATCTCATCCGGATCAATCAATCGGGATCGGATCGAATCATCAGTTTGGCAGGCACAACAAGGAAACTTCTTCTTCCCATATATATCTTTGATTGAGGGCCGGCCCGGTTCATGCGCGAGAGAGACGCAATGGCGCCGCCGTCCCCTTCCTCCGCTCCGGCCAAGAAACGCATCAAGTGGCTGCGACGCAACAACAAGAAGGTTCGTGCAGCCTGCATTGCTCCCCTCCCCTTCCCATTCTCCTCCGTCCCCATGCCCTGCCCGCAACATCATTTCGCTCCCGACCCGAGAGGATCGGAGAGACCGAGGTGTCAGTCTTGTTCGGCAATGGCGAGACGCATGGCGTTCGTGGATTCATCTCGTCCTCGTCCTCGTCCTCGTCCTCTTCCGTGATTCATTCTGTTTGCGGCGTTCGAGGACGCCTTCATTATTATTGTCCTTTCCTTTTGCATGCGCCGGAGGATAGTATACTCTTGAATTCTCTGCTGATGACTTGTTGATTGCGATGTGTTCTGTGCGACAGGTGATCGATACGTACCTCGGCGAGGCGCGGGCGGCTCTCGCTGCGGCGGCGCAGGACACCGACGATGGGGACGACGCGGCGGTGGCGGCGCTCGCCCTGGTCACCGCCGCTCTCGAGATGTCGCCGCGGGCTGAGGCGGCGCTAGAGCTCCGGGCGCGGGCACTCCTTGCGCTCAGGCGCTACCGCGACGTCGCCGACATGCTCCGCGACTACATCCCCAGCTGCGCCAAGTCGTGCTCTGCCGACGACGCCACCACCTCGTCCTCGTCTGGCTCCGGGGCTGAGCTCCTGTCCCCGGACCGCGACCGCTTCGACGCCGGCGCCACCCGCTTCCTCTGCTGCCTCGACGTGTCCGACCTCAAGCGCCGCCTTGTCGCAAGCTTCTCCAGGAGCTCCGGCACCGAGGCCTACCAGTGGAGGTACTTGGCCCTGGGCCAAGCTTGCTTCCACCTCGGCCTGATGGAGGACGCGGTGGTGCTTCTCCAAACCGGCCGCCGCCTGGCCACCGCGGCGTTCCGGCGCGAGAGCGTGTGCTGGTCGGAGGACAGCTTCTCGCCGTCCAACAACACAAGGACGTCGTCCTCCAATAAGTGCAGCTCCACCTCAGCGTCCGAGGCGGAGTCCGTGTCCCAGCTGCTCGCGCACGTGAAGCTCCTCCTCCGCCGCCGCGCCGCGGCGGTTGCAGCGCTCGACGCCGGCCTCCCCGGCGAGGCCGTGCGGCATTTCAACAAGGTGCTCGACACGCGCCGCAGCGTTCTGCCGCACCCCTTCGCCACGGCCTGCCTCGTGGGCCGCGCCGCCGCGTTCCGATCGGCGGGGCGCCCCGCGGACGCCATCGCGGACTGCAACCGCGCGCTGGCGCTCGACCCGGCCTTCATCCCGGCGCTGCGCGCGCGCGCCGACCTGCTGGAGTCGGTCGGCGCGCTCCCGGACTGCCTCCGGGACCTGGACCACCTCAAGCTCCTGTACGACGCCGCGCTCCGGGACGGCAAGCTGCCGGGGCCGAGCTGGCGGCCGCAGGGCGGCATCCGGTTCGGGGAGATCGCCGGCGCGCACCGCACGCTCACCGCGCGTATCCAGCTGCTACGCGGCCGGGTCGCCGCCGGCGAAGGGTGCAGCGTCGACTACTACGCCCTCCTCGGGGTGCGGCGCGGGTGCACGCGGTCGGAGCTGGAGCGCGCGCACCTGGTGCTGACGCTGAAGCTGAAGCCCGACCGGTCGGTGTCGTTCGCGGAGAGGCTGGAGCTGGTGGACGAGCACCGCGACCTGGAGGCCGTGCGCGACCAGGCGCGCATGTCGGCGCTGTTCCTGTACCGGATGCTGCAGAAGGGGTATTCGTTCATCATGTCGGCCGTGCTGGACGAGGAGGCTGCGGAGAGGCAGAGGGCCAAGGACGCGGCGGCGGCGGCGGCGGCTGCTGCTGCTGCTGATTTGGCTGCCATGGCAGAGTCGGAACCCAAGCAAGAAGAAGAAGAAGAAGAAGAAGAAGAAGAAGAAGAAGAAGAAGAAGAAGAAGTGACGACAATGCCAGAGAAGCCTGTTCTTCCCCTCGCCATTGCAAACGGTGGCAACGTTATTGTCACCACCATGCCGCCGGAAGCGGTGATTCCAATGCCCAGGACAGTGGTGACCGCGGCGACGCCATTGAGCCCAGCGTTCCAGGGCGTGTTCTGCCGCGACATGGCGGTGGTGGGCACCCTGCTGTCCCGTGGCGGGTTCGAGCGGGCGATTCCGGTGAAGTGCGAGGCAATGAGCTGCTGATGGTGGATCGGATCCAACGATGAACTCGAAGTTGCAAGCATTGTACAGTTTGGCAAGTCAGCTTTCCATTCCAAGTAGTGTGTTCCATTCCAAGTAGTTTGGCAAGTCAGCTTTCCATTCCAAGTAGTGTGGGGGAGGAGGAAGAGATTATATATCGAGCAAAAATAGTAGCAAATTTTGTTGAGATTTTGATTTGGCTTCCTTGGTTTGTCGTGTCAGCACAGCAGCAGGTCCTTTTCCGAGTTTATAGGGTTATATTAAGGCCTTGTTTAGTTCACCTCAAAATCCAAAAAAATTTCAAGATTCCCCGTCACATCGAATCTTGCGGTACATGCATGAAACATTAAATATAGACGAAAATAAAAACTAATTACACAGTTTGTCTGTAAATCGCGAGACAAATCTTTTGATTCTAGTTAATTCATGATTGGACAATATTTGTCAAATAAAAATAAAATGGCTACAGTAGCGAAATCCAAAAAATTTTCGGAACTAAACAAGGCCTAAGTGCATGCAATGCAGGAATTCATCTCTTGGGCGTCTACTGTAGATGCTCGTTGGTAGTGCAAATTTTGTACAGTTTTCGTCCTAGGGCAGTCCAGTCCTCCTGTGTTAGTTCGGTTCCCCATTTTATTTTATGCATTAAAAGTGAAAGTCTGTGATGCAAGAGAGGAGGTGGCATCAGCATCATGGCAATTGCAATGGCAATGGCAATGGCAGCAAGGAGAAGGAGGTTTGGTTTCTGTAAGGCCCTGTTTAGTTCCCACCAAATTTTTTTTCATCCATCCCATCGAATCTTTAGACACATGTATGGAACATTAAATGTAAATAAAAAAATAAATTAATTACACAGTTTAGTTGAGAATCGCGAGACGAATCTTTTAAGTCTAGTTACTCCATGATTAGCCTTAAGTGCTACAGTAACCCACATATGCTAATGACAGATTAATTATGCTTAATAAATTTGTCTTGCAGTTTCCTGACGAGTTATGTAATTTGTTTTTTTATTAGCTTCTAAAAACCCCTTCCGACACATTTGATGTGACATCCAAAAAATTTTCATCACCAATCTAAACAGGCCCTAAAGGCAATGCATGCTGGATTGCTACGCAAGGCTGTAAAGGCAATGGATGGAGTGTCAGTCTGTCACACTCGCACATAGTGTATGCGGATAAAGTCCGAGGCTGCGGCAGCTCTCTCTCGTCCCTCCCATGCTTGCTTGTGTTGCGTGACGGAAGATGATGTGAGCGGCCAGGCACCACCAGGTCGATCACGCAGCGTCGTCCCTGGCCGCAAAGTTGCAGTGTTTGCAGAGGTAGTGGTGGAGCATGGCAATATGGCTGTGGCAGCAATGCTGCTTCTGCGTTGTGCTTCTGCTTCTGCGATCTGGTGCACTGCAGCTACAGGGCACAATCAAAACTCTTCATCACTGCAACTACATGAATCATGGTATTCAGTGCTGACAACATTGTCAAAACCAACTCTCTCTCCTTTTTTTACCCATTACTACAATCAGAGACGGTGGCCGAGGTGTGGCTCACCACCTTTACATTGGCCACCCTGAAGAAGAGACATTGGCCTCCTGACCACCCTGAAGAAGAAAGGATCTACTATATGTAATGGATGCATGCACATGATGGGCTTTACTCTGGCTGCGGAGCATGCATGCATGCCTTTGTGCAGAGCTCCCACTCCCATCCACTGATGAGGTGATCAGTTGCTGATGATGTTATTTAGGAGAGGAGAGGAGAGAGGGGGAGGGGAGGGGAGGGGAGGGGAGGGGAGGCTCTGAATCCCGAGACTGACCGAGATGCAGCAGCAGTGAGGGTGAGGGCATCCCACAATACTAGGCGTTCTGGCTTGGATTGGATTGGAGCCTCGGTAGGCGCATGGAACGGATGGATGGATCACAGTCGATGGCCTTGTTTAGTTCACCCTCAAAAACCAAAAAGTTTTCAAAATTCCCTGTCACATCAAATCTTACGATATATGTATGAAATATTAAATATAGATGAAAACAAAAACTAATCATGTAGTTTGCTTGTAAATGACGAGACGAATCTTTTGACCTTAGTTAGTTTACGATTGGACAATATTTACCACAAACAAACGAAAGTGCTACAGTAACGAAATCCAAAATTTTTTCACATCTAAACAAGGCCGTACGGAGTACTATTGCTGCCCTTTAATTAAAGCTTATTAAGTACACATAAACTCATGTGCAGAAAGGGCATTCGCCTTTTGATTGAGACAAGTACTAGTAGTATTTGTGAATGGATGGATGGATGAACGATTGTTACAGCTTTTGCTCAGAGCTCAGAGAGAGCAAGGATGATGGCCTTCACGTGCTGCCTCATCTCATCCCATGTTAACGAATCACGAGTTCGTTCATCCATCACCAATGATCTCTCAGTCACAGGCTCACACTTGCTGCTTGTGTACTATGATTTTTTTTAAACATAATTAGTCTATAATTAGATACTAATTACTATAGTTACAAATGTATTATAATACCTATTAAATTTTAGTTCCTTCAACCAAATACTCTCTAAAAACTCTCAACTGAATCTGTCAGTCATTCAGCAGACAGTACTTTCTATCATGGCTTATTAGGCTCAGGAACAAAGCGGGCGGGCAGGCAGGAAGGGCGTGATCATTCCTTCACCTGGCAGCTACAGCTGCAGCAAGTGATTGGAGCCTAGGGACGTCACTGGTACGCTGGCTCCAGAGCTTGCTGTGATATTTCATTTCTGGGATGCAATGCACATGCACACGAAGATGGATGATTCTCGTCCACATCGTCCAATTATCTTATCTTATGGTTCCCTCGAATCGAATAAACAAGACGCAAGAGGGTCGCAAGAGGTTGCTAAGCTAGCTTGGTTGGTCCTAGAGCAGTACTATAGAATAATGCACGATCTGTATCTTGCGTCCTCTGATGGAGTAGATAGAACTGGAGATGTTGTTGATCTGGCATTCTGGCCTTAATTTGACTGGTGTTTATATGCTTGCTAGCTAGTACTAGTATAGCGACCCTTAGCTTGATGGTCACCTGAAACTAGAGGATGGTGTGCTTGTGCATGAGCAAGCAGAGCATGATACAGTTCACAGTCGTCTAATGAGATGAACAACGGTGGCATAATACAAAAGGAAGGGACTAAGGGAGCAATGTGCATACTAGCTGTTCTTTAGCAAGCAAGAAACCATGAAAAAAAAGCCTGTCTGTTAATTAATTAATTAATTAATTAATTAATTAATTAATTAATTAATTAATTAAGAAGAAAAACAAAGCTAGTTGTTGTTGGTAGATGATGAGGGGGCAGCAGGTAGCAAAGCATGTACTCAGAGGACCCCCCCCCCCCCCCCTGGTTCATATCATCTGTTGGTTTGCTGCAACGGCGAGATACTGTAGCAACTTGCAAGTACATATCTCAGTCACACATGTGAGTCGTGACCTCGCTCCCAACCACTCTAGATATGATGCAAAGTGAGGAGAGTAGAGCTTATATATCTGGGCCTTTTTACTTCCCAAAAAATTTTGCAAAATTTTTCAGATTTCCCGTCACATCGAATCTTTAGACGTGTGCATGAAGTATTAAATATAGACGAAAATAAAAACTAATTGCATAGTTTGGTCGAAATTGACGAGACGAATCTTTTGAGCCTAGTTAGTGCATGATTGGACAATATTTGTCAAATACAAACGAAAGTGCTACAGTACCTGTTTTGTAAAATTTTTTGGAACTAAACAAGGCCCTGGCTGGATTTAATTTGTCCTCACAAAACAGTTTCGATTTAGTAGGTACATACGTAGAAGTTGATGAATTCAGAGGCTTGGGATCCTACGGACGTCGCCAATGGTTTCCAAATATTTATTCTAGAAGGAATTCTATTGGTTATTATTAAAGAAAAAATATCAAATAATTAGTGACTCTCAAATAATTAGTTTAGCACAATTAGTATTTATTTTTTATTATTTCTATATCTCACCTAGTTAACTACTCCGTATTTGCAAATTGCTATTGCACACACTCTAAATGGCTGATGCATGCCGTAGGTGCTCGCTCATCCAATCGTATTTGCAAATTGCTATTGCACACACTCTAAATGGCTGATGCATGCCGTAGGTGCTCGCTCATCCAATCTGAGTTGCCAAGAAGGGAAATAGCGAACCTTCAGCAGATTTGAATCTAGCGAACGATCAGACAGCCCCTATAACTTTCCTTTTTTGGTAAAAAAAAATTCCGCAATTTTCTATTTTTTGAAAGTTTTCTATTTTAGGCAAACTTTTTTGAAAAATTATACTCACAACTTTTACGTAAAACTTATGGAACAAACTTTTACGTATAACTCATATACATGACTTTAATATATACCTTCACTGTGACAAAGTTACACACATAACTTATACATATAACTTACTACATGATAAAGTTATACACATAACTTTTATCTATAATATTTTATGGAACAAGTTTATCAACATAATTTATGCCGAGACAATTTAGCGAACGTTCAAAAAAGTTACAATTAAAACTTAAGCATATAATTTCATTAAACCAATTTTAACATATAAGTTAATAATGTAAGTTAAGCACAAAATATAATAAATCAAATAGCTTTGCAAAAAGTTAGACATAAAAGATAATAATTATAAGTTAATATCTACTAGTTACATGTAGAAAGTTAGATATAAAAGTTGCGTACAGAAAGTTAGATATAAAAGTTACGTGTAGAAAGTTAATAATTATAAAATTTACATCTAGCATTTTAAAATAATTTTTTTACCTTTTTATGACATCAGCGGTGGTTGTGGAAAAGCACGCTAGAAGGAGAGGTAGTTTGAACCTTTGTTACATCAAATCTAAGTGAACGATCGCTCAAATAAAATAAAGGTTGATAACATATATAAAAAGAAAAAATTGATAGACTTATATAAAAAATGAAAAGAGAAAAAAGGCAAAAGAAAAATTAAAAAAATGTTTTATAACTTTTGTGCTTCAAAGTTTTGGCATAAGTTGTAAGTTACATGGTATAAGTCATATGGTGATAAGTTTTGCAAAGCGTTATACCAAGTTGTTAGTATAATTTATAGAAATAAGTTATACTAGGTAGCGAGCCCGTGCGTTGCTACGGGACAACAAAAGTCTTGTATTAAAAACACATAGATCACATGATAAGATAATATAGAGTCACTCGACATCGCCGAGAACGGGAACAACGATCGGTTACACCAGCGCTGTTGCACTGCCTAAACCTGCACTGCACAAACTCTGCCACTGCACCGCCATTCTAACCACCTCAAGCCCATGGTGAAGCCGCACGGCTGCCTCGCTCGCCGGTATGCATTCGCCATGGCCGTCATCGTGGTCTCTCCACCTAAGAGGCCCAAGGCCCCACCGTTTTCTTTATCATGATACATAACACACACACACACGTGCACTCGCTCTCGCATAAACACAAGCACAAGCGCGGCCTTGCCGAGCCCCCAAGACTTAGAAACACCCGTGCCAGCAAACCGCCCCGAAGGCTCGCCATGGCCGGAGCACCACCATGGCAAGCTCTGGTCTGGCCATTACAAGCATGTAGAGACCCTAAAACCCCGTAGCGAGCTCTGCCTCGCCGAGGGACATGTGCTGCACTTAGCCGTGCCCGAAGAAGAGCCCTAGGTTTCCTAGTCGCGTTCGCAACGACAGAACGGCCATGCATGGTGGTGACAGAAGTTGCCTACTGTAGAACTGATTAGAACCAAATACATATGTTGTTAATGTAGTAATAGTGTCACCTACAAATAAGGACTCAAACTGGCAAGCTACTACTTGTATTTAAGAATTGAGTGATTTTAATAGGTAGTGCTAATCCCTATACAGCTAGTCAGAAATAGTGTAAACCTCTTCTCAGACCTTACATATCAACGAGTTTAGCCAGTGTTTTTTTCATGTACAGTAGTTGTACCGTAAAAATATCAAACATGACAATTTATTCAACTTTATTGAAGATGGGAATTCTTGAACTGAAACTACACAAGGTCTGAATTTCTTTTAGAATCCTAATCTTTTTCAAAGGCAAAAAAGGAATCATTAACCAATACACATACGTATTGTATTCAGTAAGACCATGATTCAAGGCTGCCCACGGCATGGTCCAGGAAGCAGACGTAGGCAACAGGCATTGTATGCTTATGTGTTCGTTAGAGTGAGAGACCAACTCATTAGCGGGGAAAATCATCGATCTGCAGAGCTTGGCATCACAATGACCGGATCGAAAGAGACTTACGCTTTCAGTGATTCATCAAGGGTCAAGCGCTCCGCAGGATCCAGGGGACTTCCATCCAGGAGGCTTTCGGAACATGACGATTTGGATAGCTTGTATGGGGTTGATGTCGTAAAACTGAAGGACAATAACATTATGTATACTTGGTAGCTGACTATATGGTTGCTGAAAAACAAAGTTTAGTTACTGAAATGTCCGTAGAACTACGTACAGGCCAATAAGAACCAAAAGCTAGCTGCACACCGCCATCTAACAGTGATTGGAACGTGTAGGAGCTTCGCTGAGCCCGTTTTACCCCAATCTTGTTTCTAGCAGAGTTGGTGTCATCTAATAGATGATATGACTATCCACAATAAATAGATACTTCAGAAATGGTGGACTTTTAAAAGAAATTTAGGTTAAAGATATCTCCAGAGCGCTCACCTGGTTGCAAGTTGAGTCTAATACAGCATTAGTGCATCCCTCCTATTCCACTTGAGTCTTGCCGTTTCTATTTTTGTCACACGGACGGATGCTCTTCGTGTGCTTCAAACGTATGTTCTCTTGTGCCATGCCTTCATAGTCCATCCATCTATAAATATGCGAAACTGCAGAGTCAGAAATTTTCTGTGGCGAAGCACACGTTAAAGAAAATTGTATCCATCACATGGCCTGAAAATCTGATGGCCAGTAGAACCACATCAACTATACCCCAGTGCAATCTAACTCCTATCAGTAAACTGTAAAACTGCATAATTTGCAAATGTGGGGGGCTTTGTGGCATTTCTTTAGGATGAAAAGGTTAAATTCAGCACTGCAACTCCAAACATGTTTGTGCTATGGGTGTGCGGCAATTTCGCTACCGTAGTTTTAGCCAAAATACACATGACATAAATATGCCATCTACTGATCTACAATGTTATGGTCCACATCAGCTATGAAAATGATATTGCCTAAGCAGTCTAAATATTGCTAGCTTAATAGAAATCAAATGGTGGTCTCTGAAAGTTATTTGCTGAAATGTGATACTTTTTCTGCTCAGAAATTCAGTAAGTCAAAATTGTAGATACTTTGAAATGTGATGCAAAAATAAACTTGGTTGTTGAATTAAGGTACTTTGAAATGAGAATGAGAGTCTTACTAATGCCAATTATGTCCTCCGTGGATGCAAGAGGAGGTTTGATGCTGCATTGAAATGCATATCCCTGAAGACACATTGGATAGATCAACTCAGAAAAAGAGAGGCTCATCATAAATTTTCAAGACAACACTGAATAATTTCTAACACCGTTTGGAAGCCATCGTTTGATTTAAATATAGAATTCACATGAATAAATCAATGCAGTTGCCCTGGTGCAAGTCATTAGCATCTGAAGAAATAGTGTACCTACATGCAAGCATAAAAATATACAAATATTGGTTAGCGAGCGTGGCACCTTTGAAGGAAGTCAGGTGACTCGAAGATTTATAGCTTGCAATAAACTAAATATTTTAGATTAGCTAATATATGCAATGAAAATCATATAAACGAAGAAAATCAAATGCATCACCAAGCACTACCTTAAAGAGTAGTCCTTTTAGAGAAGTTTGGCCTGTAGTTTGTGCTATAATCCCTTGTCTATGATTCAAAATATAACCGTACTTGGGTTAATCAATTGTTGTCATTGAACACAAAATTAACCAATAAATTTGTATTATCAAACTTTTCCATGAGCATGCTAAAAATTTCTATTGACGTTTAGAAAGAGTGAAATACTCCATCTATCTAAAAATAAACTTTGACTAAGTTTATATTAGAAAATATTGATATTCATGATACAAAATAAATATCATTAGAGACACACAAGCTAATACTATTTACTACCTGAATGGGCACCTCATCCTGAGCCCACCTGCACGCAGACCGTCACCCAACCATGAAGACTAATATACAATTCATAAAAGAATAATATAGAACTCGTGTTTGTGTATCATTATCAGAGTATTGCATTAGTAAATTATTAGTAAAGATATTAAAATAATATATATAAATAAATGTCTAACCATACATTAGTCTATAAAACCTGTGTAGCAGACTTGGAGAAATTGACGCTTCAAGGGGAAATTGTCTTATCATGACTTTAGTGTATTGAGATGGCCATGCAGAACAACAAGAACTTGACATACTCAACACCTTGTTAATAATAGATAATCGTAGGAGTGCAAAGAAAGCAAAACATCATAAACTTAAAACAAGACTAAAAAAACATTTTCATCTCATTATCCTAGATATGTTGGAGTGCCTCCAAATGCCTTCAAATACAGCTAGTGCCTCCAAATGCCTTCCAGCAGTGCCAAAAGCGTTGATTAACAAATTCAGGATAACAATCCTTCTTCCTCCATTAACTGAAGTGCATTTATAGTTTGTTCAGACAACCCCTGAAAGATAAAGGGTACACCTTGACTCCTTGAGTAAGCTGCCAACATAACTAACGTGGGTTTAAACATGTGCACAAGAATAGGTAGGGACCGATGTTCTACTGACAAATTACCCTCTCCCCTAAGAAAAAGGCAAATGCAGAAAATAGCTGAAGGTTGTATAGCATTGACCTACCGTAGTGGGCCAAGCTTATTAATTGTACTTAACAAAAAACCTGAGTGTTGGTTCTCAAATGCACTATATATCCTAAAGGTGCTGTAATAGATGGGAGAAAGTACATGAGCTCAGTCATAATGTCATATAACTTCAGTGTAGATAAATGCAACACTGCTTTTGGCATGACTCATGATATTGCTATTTTTTATTTCTTAGAGCAATGGCTATCAACTTCATCAGGATTTATTAACAATCAGGTGTTGTACTGAATACTGACCAGATAAACAAAGATGCCCGAGATCCAGCTAAATTATTTATGATGTCATGGATCCAGTGTCCAGAACATCATGTTTCCAAACCTAGAAATGGTTTATCTGACTATCTTATATTCTAAAAAGAACACAAGAAAATATTTGTCAAAAAGTATCTTACATCTCTACCAGCTATATATTTTGTAGTTGTCATCCACAGGAAGAAAACAAGATCCAAAGTCATACTTGAAAATTGCAGAGGCTTTCTGTTGTTTCTTGGAACAGGGCACAATTGTGTGGGGAACAAACGCAGAAAGGAGCAGCTATGAATAATCTGCAAAAACACATGAAAAAACAAGTTATCACAGATCTGGAATTTTTCAGCAAATCACAAGAGGGAATATAAAAAAAATCAAGAACCTCACATCATCCTATCCAGGTGAGGAGAAAGACAGATCTGTTGGTTGCTCATTCAACAACAGTTCTCTTTTTTTAATCTATAGGTCTCCTTCAGAATCAAATATACCGGGCACAAATCCAAGGATTCAAGAATTTGCCAAAAAAAATTCTTACCGAATTGATTTGCCTGATTGAAGCAGCAAGGAGGTAAGCAGGAAGGAGGTGTCCTAGGAGTGACTAAAGAACATGGCAGCGCCTCCTCTACCATGGCAGCCGCCGCTCCGCTTGCTTGGATTTCCTTTGAATGTTTGAAAGAGATCGAAGTTAGCTTAAGTTAGGGTTGGGTTCTCAATTTTGCACAGCACGATGGAAAGAGAAGGGGTTAGCATATCTGGTGGCAGCAGGGAGGGAGGGTGTAGGAGGACTTGAAGAAGCTATTGGTGCTCAACGTGCTTTGGCTGTATCTCGCCGGCCACACCTGGAGGTCCCACCAAGCGGGATGGGTTGGGCCACCTGGGTAGCAGAGTCCCGAGGTCCGCGCGACGGGCTTCACCGACATCCTTCGCTGCGCGTCGCGGCGAGCGATTCTCCTCCCTCCCCATCCTCCGGTTGTGAGAGAGTGCATTGGCGCAAGAACTTTTTTGAAGTGGAGCATAGGGACGCCGGACGCACGAGCGGAAGAGAGACGGTGAGCCGGTGAAGAAGGAAGCTAGAGATGCGGGGTTGGGGAAGGAAAGGACCGCAGAGGGAGGACAGAGGGAGTAGGTTGACTGGCGAGCTGCGTGATTGACGGTGATGTTTCCAAATTTTGTCTCGCAGGATGGAAGGAAGGAGCGCTCATCGTAACTTTCTCAAGGGAGGCGGGATCGCAGGAGGCGAGGCAGGCAGGACGACGAAGCGATTGTTGCACGGAAAAAATATCCACTCTTTAGGAAATTCTATAACATATATGTATAACTTAGTTAGTTGCGGAAATTATCATTTTCAAATAAGAAAAGTTGCGGGAGTAGCTGATGGTTCGCTGAATTCTTTACTATGAACGATTGTGGAATTGGATTTGGGCAGCACAACTCCTGGACACAGCCACACAGATGAGGTGAGGATAAGTGACCGTGGCTGGGCCGCCTTGGACGTCAATGACGCACAGTTCGTGTCCAGAGGCATGTTTGCGCCCTGTTTACTTTTCCATCCAAAAATTTTTGATCCATCCCATCAAATCTTTAGACACATGCATAGAACATTAAATATAGATAAAAAATAAACTAATTATACAGTTTGGTTGAAAATCGCGAGACGAATCTTTTAAGCCCAGTGAGTCCATGATTAACCTTAAGTGCTACAGTAAGCTACGCGTGCTAATGACAGATTAATTATACTTAATAGATTTATCTTGCAGTTTCCAGACGAGATATGTAATTTATTTTTTTATTAGTTTTTAAAACCCCTTCCGACATCCTTTCGACATATTCGATGTGACACCTAAAAATTTTTCATCTTCAATCTAAACAGGGCCTTAGTTCACATAAAAATCAAAAACTTTTCAAGATTCTCTGTCACATCGAATATAGTGTCATATGCATGGAGTATTAAATATAGACGAAAACAAAAACTAATTATACAGTTTGCCTATAAATCATGAGATGAATCTTTTGAATCTAGTTAGTATATAATTAAACAATGTTTATCAAATAAAAACAAAAATACTACAATACCGAAATCCAAAATTTTTTCCTAACTAAATAACGCCTCAATCGATGCAGCTGACCCTGCATCAATTCACATCCAAGGCCTTGTTTAGTTCCAAAAATTTCGGATTTCGGTATTATAGCATTTTTATTTTTATTTGACAAATATTATTTAATCATGGACTAACTATTTTTAAAAGATTCATCTCATGATTTACAGATAAACTGTGTAATTAGTTTTTATTTTCGTCTATATCTGATGCTTCATGCATTTGCTCAAAGATTTGATGTGACAAGGAATTTTGAAAAGTTTTTGGTTTTCGGCCCAACGGAGACGACGTGGCACGGAGCTGGAAGGTAGACGGACAGGTGGAGAGAGGACCGTGGCACGTGGCAGTTTGCGGGTAATACATCATTCATACTACACTGACGCCGGTCATTTTTGTCTTCGCTTCACTGCCCTCCCGTCCCTAACCAGACACCTAGGGGTTGTTTAGTTCTCAAAATTTTTGTAATTTTTTTTAAGATTTTCTGTCACATCGAATTTTATAACACATATACATAAAACATAAATATAAATAAAAAAGTACACTTTGTCTATAATTTACGAGACGAATCTTTAAAGCCTAATTAGTCTAAAATTAGACAATAAATTGTCAAATACAACGAAAGTGCTAGAGTAGCCATTTTGTAAAATTTTCTGCAACTAAACAGGACTCTAACTACTCTTCCATCCATACGATGATGATATTGATTCGAATCATCTTCAAGTGCCGACAAAACTTGAACATGAAAACAAATCTGTAATCTGAACTCAAAACAATGAGTTTAGGAAAACCCAAAATGTCAGTGACTGAAAGGGAGTATGCTGATGTTGATCAGATGAACCATCCACCAAGCTTGGATATTTCTTTATTTAATCACCCCAGCTCAACTTTAAACGTGCATTGCCATCGTGCACCAAACTTTAGATTAAACGTGCATGAATGTTGCAAGGAAAGCATCCTAGACTAGTACATCTGCATCCATCCGTCCAAGAAGCTTTACGGCCTTTGCTTTTCTCGGGCACACACAATCATGCCGCGCGCTTTACTGTGTCGTAACACATTCAGCAGCGCCATTGCCCAGATTGATGGCATCATGTTAAAGGAGATCACAGCATTTCATCAGATCCGTGCATTTACATAAATATTTATTAGCACCAAATTAAAGCCCATACATGTGTGCCCCCAATCAATCACTTTGTATGTAAGGAGTATTGTACAACACGACACGAAAGAAAATAAAGACGGCTGCAAGGTTTTGCCAGCTTTTCGCTTTCATCAGATCACATTCACATGCATGGGTGCCTTTTCTTTTTTTTCCCCAAAGGTCATCAACTTGTACTATAGAGCAAGAGCACCCCCACCCCGCTGGCGTCGTTACCTTAGCAATACTAGCACACTTGGGAGCGAACGAGAGAGACGACCTTTGCATTGCTTGCACGGGCCTAACCAGAATCATCTTCGTTTCAGCACCCTTGATTTGGCAGCCGTCTTCTTAGCCTTCTTTGCCGATTTCTGCTGGTCGCACCTGTCGCACAGCCAGTCACCACCACTGCAGCCTTCCACGGGAGGGTTGCGGCAATCGGCGTGCACCCGGACCCCACAGCCGCCGCACATGAGCATCAGCCTTTTCCGGTTGTTTGACCCACAGGCAGAACAGCTCTCGGGCTCGGCATCCATAGCTATAGCATCCTCCTGCTTCTTCAGGAGCTTCTGCAGGGACCTCTCTGCCAGATCCTGCATGTTGAAGAGGACGTGCTTGCTCAAGGGGTGCCCCGGCTTGCACACATACTCCACCAGGTAATCTGCGCTGATGCATGGGATGTTGTGCCGCATGAATTCCTGCACCCACGCGTCCACGCTTGGCATGCCCGCGGATACAACCGCGAAGTCGACACTGGACTTGAGGAACCGGGTGTAAGGTGGGGAGGTCGCTAAGATGGTGCCATCACCAGATTTGATCGTGCGCTTTAGAGTGTCCTGGCACGACAGAAACACGAAACCTCAAACAGAAGGTAATGAAAACAGATAACGAATGGATACAAACCAGAACTTGCCCAATTAGACTTACCAGTGTTGGAGCAATGCATTCCCCATATATAATGACCTGCATCCCATAGAAAGCGCCATAGCCAGTACGCTGCTTCAGCTGGCGCCACTTCCTTGGCGCATCCAAGCTGATAGTATCACCAATGTTAAGGCCTTGACCGTGCCACTCAAATGGCTCTTCCTCTAAGAACTTGCCAGCCTCATTGCAAGCAGTCAAGTAATCAGGCTTCAGTATCCACCTTTTTTAGCAAAAAAGGAAACTCACATTCAGATTCCATCAGAGCAGAAAAAGGAAGAGTGATTATACGACATTTAAACAGAGTGGAAACTGATTAAAGGCAACCTACTAGAGTCATAGTAACTATCTAAGACAAATGGTATTACCTGCCAGCTGCAGCAGCTGCGAAGAATTTTTCAGTTCTGCGCAGCTCAGTGGTGACAAAATGTGTTGCTTGGAAAGACCAGTGATGTGAATCCCTGCAAACTCTGCCTCTCAAGCGTCTAAGTATAGTCCTATACTCTTTTCTCAGCAGGCGATGTCCACTTAAAATAAACCATGTTGGTTCTGGCACATTCAAGGTTTCATAGTCATTTCTTTTGATCATACTGTTCTCATCAAGCACAACTTTGCTACTTTGTAACGCCTTTGTCATGGATTTGGAACTCATGCTGTTCTTTCCACATTTTGTATTGGAAGTAAAATTACTATTGGCTGGTATGTTCTCCTTGTCATGGTCTGTTGAACCATCCGCTAAATCTGCAACCTTTTGTCTTCTGCTGCTTCTAGTTTTAGAACTCTGCATATCTTTTGACCTCTCTTCGGTGGCATCCTTGCAAAATGATCCAACTGTATCATTCGCCCTACCCGCATTGGTGTTCTTCAGGTCTTGATCCAATGTTACCTTGTTAGCATTTCTAGAACTCTGCGCAACTCTCGCTGGTGAGACAACTTTATCTTCAGATACCAATACCTTCGCAGTCTTGCAAGGGTCACTACCAGATTTGTGGTTTTGGACAGCAGATAGTTTCCTCTTGGCTACAACCTTACGGACTCTATTGTTTGGTACTTTATTTGCTGTACATGTTTCAGGGTCATCTGCGCTTGCACTGCTTGAAAGCCTTTTATGGTTTTCTTCACCATTTCCTGGAGGAACTGCCTCACTAAAACTCGAGTTTGATGGCAATGTCTCAGTTTCATCAACAGTTGGTGAGTCAGATATATTGACATCAGCAGTCTTTGCAACCAAATTACTTGATTTAGAATTTCTTGAAGTGTTTGAAAGTTTTCTGCGGTTCCCCTTCTTGTTTCTCTGCAGAGTCATATTAACAGACTCTGTCTTGGAAGCCGCTAGTGATTCGTTTGTCTTGCGATTGGGACCCTGAGAGCTGGTTAGAACTTCAGTCCTTGACTTGTTCAGGGCTTCTG
The DNA here is from genome assembly GCF_000003195.3 of Sorghum bicolor. Lineage (NCBI taxonomy): Eukaryota > Viridiplantae > Streptophyta > Magnoliopsida > Poales > Poaceae > Sorghum > Sorghum bicolor. The sequence continues at coordinate 77,352,313 of NC_012871.2, forward strand.
CAGGAGATGATGGTGTACTTTTGGCAGCATTTGGACTACAACATCCTTCTCCCTGTTGTGCCTCCACGTTTTCATGACAAGCAACTTTATCATGATTGGGCTTCGAAGGTGCAACCTCACTTTTACTATTTATGAATTCACCAGCAGCTTTACTGTCAGCATTGCGGGACCGCTTGGAACCAGCCTTCATCAGTCTGGAAGCTGATACTTTCGAGGGAAATGTTCCATGTTCATCAGTGATCTTGTTAACTGGGACATCTTTAGAATCTTCTCCCAAGTTCTGACAATAAACCTCTTTATCAGGTTTTGAGCAAGGAGCTGCAGCTTCAATTTTGCTTACCTGCTGAGCATCAGTCATCTCAGCGTCCCTATTCTGGTGAACACCTAAACTTTCTTTTCTAACTTCAGAACTGACAGAAGGGGATATGTTACAGCGCTCCTCAGCTGTTGCCTCATGCAGTGCTGGTGTCTTTACGACATCAGGTGCCCCCATATTCTCATCGTTAGCAGAATTTCCAGGAAGCTTTTCTACTCCAGCAGAGCTTACACGCTTCAAAGATGTTCTCCTATAACTTAACAGGTGGCCTTTACATCCAGACATCTGCTTCTCTGTTGAATTCAGAGTTGGACCACTGTTTACATGACAATCAACTTTGGTAGATTCGGTGGGGCTTCTACCCACATTAGAAGCAACTGCTTCCAATGCACTTTCCTTGCCTGAAAAAGGACTACTTGATATTCCACTCCCCGAGTCTGGGGCTTCATTCGGTGCCTTTGAACTGACTGAAGAAAGAATGTTTTTCCTCCTATGAGCAAGTCCACCAACAGATCTATCAACATGCTTCATCACTTTAGGTGATACTGACTTTGAAGATCGCCTTCTAGAATAGCCTAAGATTTGGTCATTTCTTGATGCTGAATTGCCTTCAAATCTTGGATTAAACCCACATGTGTTTAGGTTTTCTTCAACTGATGACTGAGAAATGTTGGGTTTGGGATCAGGTACATGCCCATTGTCCTTCTGATCTACCTTTCTGCTCAAGTCTTTTGAATGTAATATTTTCTTAGAGAAATTTTCTTCAGAAGAGATAGACTGAAGATCATTGTTGACATTGATCTGAGTGGAACCATGGAAACAGTTCCCACCAGTGTTCTCTATGTTATCCACTGGAATAGTGAGTGCAATGCTTTTATGTACACTGGGAGTATTAAGGGTACTAGCCCTGGTGTCAAGTTCCCTTCTGTGATCATCTTTAGCTTCATCCCTACTGGCCTGATCTGCAGGAGCCTCATCATTCTCACTGTGGTAAATGAGAGAGTGGGTAGATTTAATGGTACCATGATCAACAGATGTTGCAGGACACTTTGTGTCAGGGGCAGTTCCTGAGTCAGCTCTGATTTCAGGTGATTTCGTGCTCGCATCGTCTGCTTTCATAATCTGTTCTGGAGTGCCGAAGTGTTTTCCTGTAGCACCCACTACATTGCTAATGCTAGCAGAGATAGTAGGACCTCCACTGGGTGCATGGACAGCAGAATCAACATGAGAATTGGATCTGATCTCTCTAATAGGGGTCCTGCCAATACGTCTGCGACTTGATGAGCCTCTACCAACATCTTCTGCTTCATCTTCAGAGTCCTTAGCTTGTGCTTCCATTATCTGTACTTCCCAACCACTGAATGAAACAAATTACCAGAGTTAGATTACATTAAATATACTATTATACTATATTAATGTTACTGGCATATAAACACGAGATGATCCTCAGGATATTGAATGATATGTAAAATAGAAAACATCAAAAGAAAAAGATATTATTATGTATACTTACCTTTTCGTATAATGATCAACTGGAAGGATTTCCCATGCCTTTAAGCTGCGGCAACAACATGTATGATACTTCAGCAGTTCAGTACAAATTAAAAAAAAAACAGTACAACGGCTATTTTTGGGGGTAGGTTGGTTCAATCTTAAATGCATATACCATTCTTCCAGCCACCGGTGATTGACAAGCTTTATATTCACCTGTTTGGCAAGTTCGTATTTAGCACCTAGCATAGTTCAAAGGAAAAAATGATCAATAAATGACATTCAGAAAATACTACAGCTGATTGAAAGTAGCAGAATTTTCCAGTTCAAACTTTTCAAGAGAACATTCAGAGGAATCTTAGGTTAATTATTGCATTCTTGTTGATATTAAGCCTAACCAAATGCAAGAAACAAATATCAGATTTTATTGCCAATGCAAGTACCTACCAGTACTCTCATAAAGCAGCATGTCAACACTTCTAAAAGAAAAGGGGAAGACGAAAATAATCAGGAAATTAGCCTCAAAATTGCCAAGTCAATGAATTGAATAGATATACATAGATTTCTAACCTCTAAAGTCTAAAATGGACAGATGTACTAATAAAAAGACAGGGAGACTAAGAGAGTAAAGTTCAAGGTAAAGTAGTAGTGTAGTATACAAAACTATGAAGAAATACCTTCAAATTTGTAGCAAATGAGATGGGTAATTTTGTTTGCTGCCAAAGACTTGGAGAAGTTTGCTCCCATCAAAGAAACCATTTTCTACAATTGGTATCAGATTCATAATGAGAACTAAAAATTTTGGCATCCAGACTTGATTCTGACAATAAACAATCTAGTGCCAACAAGGAAAGGAGTAAAAATACAAGAAGCATCTGTCGCATGTGAATCTACTCCTATAGGCTATTGTATAGTGAACATGTGTCATTTGGTGAGAATATTGACTTGGAAGATGTTTGGTGTCAGTAAATAGGATTAGCTGTACTAGTAAAGCATGTTAAGAGAGCAACAGAAAAAGAAGTGCAATAGCAAAGACAACAACAAAATAAGCTTCCAACATATGACCTCTTCATCAAAGAAATCAATAATAAGTGATAGAATGAATAACAAAATAGCTTGACCATGCACTGTTTTTGCATAGAAGCATGGAATAATTATTAGAGCTCTATCCTCGGGGACATGAGGAATGGTGATCAATGCAGCATTGTTTACCATACATACCATTATGTCATCACGCCAATTCTTGTCGTACCCTGTCAAGCAAATGTGAAGTTTATCGCAACCCGGAATGCCTTTGAAATCTCTGACTGGAGCATATAGTACCTGTCAATTTTTTTTAAAAAAAAAAAAACAATGACCTTCACATCCTGAAACTAATCAGTAGAACATACTCTAAACACAGGTCCTCCTCCACCCAAACACTAATCTCTTGATATGATTCCTGCACCAAAAGCAGGCTAACGGATAGGGCCACGTCACCCGTTAGCCCGCAGGCTGTTCAATCTGGCGAACTTGTGATGTCGGCCGTCCAATTGTGGATCGGTTTGTTCTCTACTCATTTCTTTGTCAACCCAAAACCCTCAAGAACCTTCTCGGCCTCTTCCGTCGAGCAAGCGGTGGCACAGGCGCCAGCCACCAGCAAGGCGACGCAGCCCCGCAGCTGTGGGCGAGCTGAGCGTGGCCCTGCAGGCCAGCTGGACACGGCCACCACCACACACCACAAGAGCGGGCGACCTCCACCCAACGCCCTCTGCCTTCTGTGAAGGTGCCAGCATTAGCTGTCCACATGTTGCACCACTCACCGTCCAGCTCTCAAGCCAAACCGCCCCTATCTGGATCGCAGCGCTCTGCACTCAAGCTCCACCGCGTGGGCAACGAAGTTCTCGCCATCACCTCCAGCTCCACTTCAACCTCCAGAGCCGCTGCCAACCGCCTGCGGGCTGCGGCCAGCCCTGAGAAGGTGAATATGCATAATGTCTAGGTCTGCTTCCGGACACCGTCCCTGGCGTCTGCACGCCATCGCGTCTGCTCACCGGCGCGGGCGTGGCCAGCTCTCCGCCGCAGGATACGGCCGACAGCGAGGTGCATGCAGGCATGGGCGAGCAAACGGGCAGAGAAGCTGCAGCCCATGATGAAGCTTCACGATGGATCGGTCACGTTTAATCGGGTGGGAGCAGCTCCACTTCAACCTCCAGAGCCGCTGCCAACCGCCTGCGGGCTGCGGCCAGCCCCGAGCAGGTGAACATGCATAATGTCTAGGTCTGCTTCCGGACACCGTCCCCTGCAAGGTCTGCATCCGGCTGTTTCGCCCACCATGCTGACGGCTGCGCCTACCAGGGCCCTACAGCCGGGCTGCAGTGCTGCCTGCAAGGTGTTTGACAAAAGGTCCAACCCCACCTAACACAGTCCAGTCCACAGCCCGATGGTGGACCTCAGGTAATCAAGTAACTTTCCTTTTCCATTTGATGGATTTGATTTTTCGATATGACATGTGGAGCTCTGATTAATGTTACGGAATCCTATACATAGAAGAAGAATTGATTTTGCAGAGAAAGATGAATCTTCTTCCTTGTCCACAATATGTTTGACACAGTCCAAAAATTCTCAGTAAACCACTCTAACAGATTAATTAGAGAGTTCATGAAACATGCAACTTTAGGGACATATGATGACTCTGTGGCTTTGTGTAATTTTCTTCCTCTGAATGTCTCTTGGCCCCTTTGCTTGGTACTCTGATTCTGCTTTTGCTCCTAGTACCACTACTAGTGTTTTGTCTCTGTGCCAATGTATGTACATATGATTTGATGATCCAAGCTGGACAAATAGTCTCCAGTGATTGCATATATATGCAAAATGCACTATTGCCGTTAGAACAACATTCTATATATTGTAAGCAAACCAGACATTGTTTTCTTATGGGGAAAGGACACTTATGCTTACTGGTATACCCACTGAAACCACTAGGGCCTGTTTGGATCCCATGAATTGAATTCATTATCAGGCTACTTTCCAATTCCTCTAAATTCCTAGGAACCAAACAGAGCCTGAAGTTTAGGACAGGTGTAACATATAACGCAGGTAGAGAAGTGAGACTGACCCGATCTGCATCAACCAATTCTCTGAGTTCGAAGCTGTCTTCCACCCACTGATCAACGACGACCTTCTTCCCAGCCTTCCTCGCTGCCACACACACTGGATCATCCTGCATTTATTTTTACTTTTATTTAAATGAAAAGGATGCACATGTGAAAGAATGAACCGAAACAAAAAAAATCAGCAAAGTAGCAACCGAATAAACAACACAATCGCATTGCATTTAGAAATGGAATTGGACTGACATATAAGGTGTTGGAAACTATAACGTGGGTGCAGTCTCCGTCCCAACTTCCCACATGGACGCCGCCGCACCGCTCTATCACCAGCCGATACTGCGAAAACGGGATCAGACCGTGTCAAATCAAACTGGCACGAGTTCAGCACGCGTATCGGAGCGCGAGGCCGCGGAGCGGACGAGGTTCGGGGGGGGCGGGGCGCACCTGGGAGGCGGAGACCTGGTCGAAGCCGTGGAGCACGAAGCGGACGCCGGCGAAGAGGTGCGCGTCGGCGTCTTCTTCGGGGCCGTGCGGGGGCATGGCGAGGGCCATGGTCGGAGCGGAGATTGGGAGCTAGGGTTTTGTTTGAGTTCGCCCGATGATTGATTTGAAAATGGAGGGGGGAGGAGAGAGAGAGCGAGATGGTGGGGGGACGGGGACTGGGAAGGAAGGAAGGAGGGAGGGATCTAGAAATGGGGATGGGATTTCGCCTCCGCGCTTAATTGGAGGGAAAGACACTAGTCTCCCTGCTCGGATTTGGATTTCGCGGCGCGCGTCTTCTTCACTAGCGGGCTAGGGGGCTAGGCCTACTACTAGAAGATTCGGACGAGGGGACGATGGGCCGCGCAGCCAACGAACTGGCCAATTACTGGGCTTTGTTTTGATATTTGATATTAGGAAAATGTTTATTCTAGAGTATCTCCTTTGAACGACATTCTTTTTACTAAAAAGAGAAAAACTATTCAAGTTATCTTCCTACCCTTTTGAAGGTGATTTTCTTGGTTCAGATTTTTGGTAAATACTTTATAAGGTTTTTATACATAAAATGTCTCTAAGATTTTAAAATTTCAAAACAAAAGTTATAAACAAATATTAGAATATGCCAAATCAAAATAGAATATTTAGAGCTCACGAAAATATGTCTATATGCTTAAAAAAGTATATTTAATTCAGGGAAATAGAAGAGATGTCTGAAAAAATCTAGAAAAATCCTAAAACATTATGATTGATGCATAAATATGTTTTAAAACTTATCACGTTAAGACATAATAAGAAACAAGTAGAAAATGCATAGCATGAGTGCATTCAACATTAACGTATGTTGCATTATTCTAGTTGCATCTCATATATTTTACATTGTGAATTTTTAAACCACATGTATATGCCACCTAGGATGTTTGTAGGATTTTCTAGACATTTGTAGATTTTTTTCATTTCCTTATAGCTAAATTTGTTTTTAAGCATATAGAGATATTTTTTATGAGATGTGCACTTTTTTTGATTTGGTGCATCCCAGTCTATTTTAGAGTTATTTTCAAAAAAATATAAGCATATAGACATTTTCTTTGGTTTACAAAACTTGTCAATTATTTATCCATTTTTTCAACTAAACAAGGGACAAAAGCACCTTCAAACACAACTTCAAAACTAGAGCAATGGGGCAATTAAATGCTTTTGAAAGTTTAAGGGGTAAGATGTATGGTTTTGGAGTTTAAGAAGAAAACTAGATTGTGGTTGTAGTTTAGGGAGATATAATAGACTTTTTCCTTTGATAGATATGGGGCGAGAAGGCCCATCAATGACATTCCCCTTCATGATACTGATCTGCTTGGAGGACCGAGGTGGAGGCAAGAAACGTCGGTTTGGTTCGCTCTTGGCTCGAAGTAGGGCCGTCTCTAGGAATTTAGGGCCCAGGAGCGAAATGTAAGTTAAGGTTCTAAAATTTCAAAAACTTAATATCGTCTAATACAAATTAGCAATATTTTCACTCAGTTATATAAATACGTGTTATTTTGTGTAATGTTTATAAATATATCAAATATAGTAAATTTAAGAGAGTAAAGATAGTACTAGCATTATGATACTCAAAAGCACCATGTCTTTGGTATTTCTTTTAAATAAATTTTCCAACTTAAATTTTGAACAGTATCAATTATACTTTGCCAACAACAGCTATGAACTAACAGGCAATTAATCAATTTATACGGAACTTATCAATGGTTCAAATGATTAATTTAAACATTAACTAATTAGTCGATCGAGAAGCAACAACCAGACATTGCACCGAGAGCAGCGGTCGTGCAGCATCAGTTGGTTAATATGGAGTGATCGATGGCCGTCAGCAAGGCAAATCGGTGACCAGAGAGACATGGCGTCTGGTCAATCTCGCAGATATATACAGTACCGGCTTGTGGGCTAGTAAAATACTGTGACTTGGGGCACACTCATTTGGGGAGCCTGTTCGATCGCTCAGCTCGCACATCCTTGTCGATGGGCCTGGCTCCAAGTTGTACAGTGCAAACAACGTCCAATTTTAAGTATTTAGGGTGTGTTTGGCTGGTGGGTCTGACAAGCAGATTTAATTTCTCGCCATGCATTGATCTTAATCGTCAGGTGATCGAGATTGCTGACCTGATCTGTCGTCTGGCAAGCAACCTTGTATATATGGCGATAGAACCAAACAGGCTGTTAGGGCTAAGATCGATGTTTGACTGGTAAAACAATCCCAAATATGTTGTAGCAGACGCATGGGAAATGGATAGACCTCATCAAACGCCAAGTTAGATTGAATCGCAAAAATGGTTGGATCAAAATCTTTGGCCCAAGTCTGATTCGACGCAGCAATAGGTCTTCTTGGGTTTTCTTACTTTGTGTCAGGGTTTTGGATCGGACCACATGGATCAAATATCAGGTGGCCATAAAATAGTTCTTGAGATGAAGCAACAACGTGCAAGGCTCAAGGCCTGATATATATAATGTACTTGCTTCAGTTATATAGGATATATAAAAATCCTTGTTCCAATCCTATTCGGTTGAGCAACAAATCAACGAATGGTACTTTTAGCCATGAGCCAAACAAACGAAATACTCGCTAGCATGAATCAGCCGCCTGTCCATAATAAAGCATGCGCATGAATGGATTTGCAGTAATTTATGGGTAAGCTGGCCTCTGTTTATGGGAAAGCATGCATGTAGCTTGCTCGGTATACCTTGTACGCACACGCACCATCGTCAGCTATTCCATGCATCACTCCCAATCTAGCTATCGCAAACACCAAATCACGATGCATATATATCATAAGTGAGGACAACAGACACAAGCAAGCAAAGCAAAGCATAATAATAATATTGCAGCCAGCGCGCCACCGCCATGCCCAGCACATGCGCATACATCTAATTAATCAAAGGGAAATGGATCCACAGGACAGGAGTAGAGCAGCAGCAGCTTCAGGTAGGCAGAGACGGGTAAAGCAAGAAGAAGAAAACACAAGCAAGCTAATAATAAGGGAAATGAAGCGAAAGGGAAGACGAAGGAAGGAACAATAAACTAAACAACGGCGCGACAGAACTCGATCAGCTGTGATTGTTTGTGATTGTGATTGGGGATGGGAATGGTGGCGATGCGGTCGCAGTACTTGGCCTTGATCCAGCGGATGGACGCCTTGAGCTTCCCCTCCACGGCGTACGCCTTGTAGCCGGCCACCCGCCTCCGCCGCTTCATCTCCGCCGGGTCGCCACCCAGACGACCCAACACGGCCAACCACCATTCCCATCCCCAATCACAATCACAATCACAGCTGATCGAGTTCTGCCACAACCCGCTACAGTCTGCACGCGGGCCGCTGTCACTTGGCAGCCCAGCCCCCAGGCCGCCTTGTTTCTTGGATCGGGCTGGACGAGCACCCGCGCCACCACTCTCTGCCTCTGCCTCTCGTAGTGCGTGGTCTAGACCAGCTCCATGCATCCGGCTAAAGTTGCAAATTTTAGAAGATTTTATACCTTACCAGGCCGATTTGAGGGCAATACAACCCGGTTTCCAAAACTGCGTGTATGGCTGCCCGGCTCTATGGAAAGTAGCCTTGCTGGTGTGAAAACTGGCTGGCCGGTTTCCCTGACCTACTCCGAACCGAATGGTTTTCAAATCGGTTTTTTATCTATTTTTTTAGCTCGAGAAACATGGAGATTATGATCTAGACTTTGTTTTCTATTAGGATAATACCACGCCTCTATATAAAATAAGAGGATCACGATCAGTTAAGAGACATCTAGCAATTCAATTGTATTTTTACATCTATAACTCCTTTATGTCCTCTTCTAACCTCATGCTACTGTTCATTGCTTGAGATAATTAAGGATGGCACTTTAGGCTTGCCGACCGATCTAGGGCAATCCGACAATATCTTTGTCCTCATGGGGTCTCTTCCGAGTAAGAGCTTCGATGGTTACTTTACTAGTTTGCTTAGAAACTAGCCGTCTTCATCACATACGCATGATAGCTATCATTTGATGGTTTACTCATAAACCTTTCTGTCCGCCACATGTCGTTCTCGCTGTGTTCCTTGATCCGTTGCGGCCAGACCATCTAGCCCTAGCTTATGTGTGATTTAGGATCGATTTGACATCAACTTTTCCAACAACAAAATTTAATGCTTTCTATTCTTTTGAAAACATATGTATACGCACTTTGTGTTACTAAAAGGTATTGTATTCAGGGATCACACTAATTACCTAGAAATGAACAATGCATGACGTTTTAACTTTTCTATCTGAGATACTTTTATTAAGTATATAGACAGTACGGTGTATTTAGGCCTTGTTTAGTTCTAAAAAATTTTCAAGATTTTCATCACATCAAATCTTTGTACACATGCATGGAGCATTAAATGTAGACGAAAACAAAAACTAATTACACTGTTTGCCTGTAATTTACGAGAGGAATCTTTTAAACCTAGTTACTTTATAATTGGACAATAAATATCACATACAAACGACAGTGCTACAGTAGCCAAAACCAAATTTTTTCGTGAACTAAACAAGGCCTTAAAGTAGGTAGCAAAATCCAAAGTCTAAGGATTTGCTTCTGCGATCAGGCGTGCCGCGAAGCAAAAGGCCTGAAGAAGCTTCCTGCGCTGCATTCTTTTGTTCATACATTTCCATGCATTGAAATAGCAACAGCATAGGCCCAATCATATATAGAATAAATAATACTCTGCATTAGGAGCAGTCTAGTTTAGTTTAGTGGTGATCTAGCTATATACAGTTGGGTGGTGTCACACTGTCACCGGCAGGCAGATAACATAAACATAAAGATAATACTCGGATAGTCTCATCCAATTCGAATTAGCTGCTGCCTCCACGAAGTGGGCTGGATGCTGAACCTGAACCTGAACCGCGTGCATTGGTTGCTCATCATCAAGTTGACAAGCTAGCCACGCGTCCATTCTCCTGCTCTGCTCACCTAAGAGCAACTCCAACAGATATGCTATCCATGTTATCTAGGCTATTTTTATATTTTTAAAGCAAAAACTAAAGTTAAACAGGTGTGCTATCTGGTTTGCTAAAATAGCAAGTTTGCTATTCCTAAACTTTGGCTTGTCATATATAGCATGTTGTCCTCACTAGCTATCCTATACAAAGACTCTTGTGGAACTCTATGTTTTAAGTGAGCTTTTTATTTTACACAATGGCTAAATCTTATAGTTTAGAATATAATTTTATCCAGTCTCTTGGAGATGCTCTAATTCACTACAGGAAACGGGAGCTTTGCCGAGGGCCCAGCTTTGCCGAGAGCCGGCCCTCGGCAAAGACAGCCTTTGCCTACAGCCAAAAGGGACCCTCGGCAAAGATTCTTTGCCGATAGCTAAGCTCTCGGCAAAGTAAGGCTTTCGGCAAAGGAAAGATTTGCCGAGAGCTTGACCTCGGCAAAGACAAGCTCTCGGCAAAGGAGGCGCAGAGGGGACGACTTCCGTTGTCGTCATCTTTGCCGATAGCGACGCCGTTAGGCTCTCGGCAAAGAATAACCTTTGCCGAGCGCTGCCATGCTGGCTCTCGGCAAAGAGCCCTTTTGCCGAGAGCCAGCACTGACCCTCGGCAAAGAGAAATGGTATTTTTTTGTGTTTTGGACCCAATCTTTTTCTTTAACCCTTGCATATTGTATACAAGCATATGTTCAAATTTGATAGCTTTTTCTAACATTTTGCTATATTTTATCAATTAAATTATTTTCTTTGTATTTTTCTCGAAAAAGTAAATTTGAACTGTAGGAACATGAAGTAATAAAATATAGCCATTCAAAAAATGATATTCATGTTTGAGAGTGCATTTTGAGGTTGTATCCATAAACTCACCCAAAACTTTGAATTTCTTGTATACAAAACATGATCATCCATGTGTTGTAAAAGTGTTTTTTAATTATATAATTTCCAAATGAAGCCCAAAAATCATGAAACTTGGCGACATGTTGTGTTATCGCATGTGTAAGGTGTGATAAAAAAATCATAAAGTTTTGAGGAAGTTGCGATACCGGATATCCAAAACCTAAACATCCCCGCATGTGATCACATTTGATCACATGTGGAGATGTTTGGGTTTTATACATCCGGTGTCGCAACTTGCTCGGAACCTTATGAATTTTTTACCACAGTCTACACATGTGATAACACGACACTTCGCCAAGTTTCATGATTTTTGAACTTCATTTGGAATTTATATAATTATAAGTCACTTTTCCCTCGTATTCCTTGACATGTTATGTCAGCGAGAGGGTTGAGACTTCATGTGTGGTTGTCGATACGACCTCAACGTACACCAAATATCTTGACTATCATTTTTCGAATCATTGAGTTCTAATATTTCATGCACCTGTAGTTGAAATTTGAATTATGTGAAAAAAATTTAAAGAAACAAGATTAATTAGTTTAATATAGCAAAAAAAGTCAAATTAATGCCAAATTTTAAAATGTATTTAGAAATTGGGTCCCAATGACACAAAAAAAAACTCAGCTCTAAATTCAAAAAAAATAAAAAAAGTCAGCAGTTCTTTGCCGAGAGCCTGCGCATTAGGCTCTCGGCAAAGGTTCTTTGCCGAGAGCCGGGCTGTCCGGCCCTCGGCAAAGAGTCTTTGCCGAGAGCCGTGCTGTCCGGCCCTCGGCAAAGGTTCTTTGCCGAGAGCCTGCTTTTCACCTCTCGGCAAAGGGTATTTTCTTTAAAAAAAAAGAACGGCTCCGTGCTGCCCTAAAACACCCGTGCTCGCACAGCGCAGGACGCGCCCCTGAGACGCAGGACGCCGTGCGCCGCCGCCTCCGCCCAAATCCGCCGCCGCCGGCCGACACCGCCCCCGCCCCTGCCCCTCCCCTCCCCTGCCCCTAGCCCGCCCCTCCCCTACCCCACGCGCCGCCGCCGCCTCAACGCTGCTCTCTGGTGGCGTCGACTGGGCGGCCGCCGGCGCCGGCGCCTCCACCCCGTCCCTGCTGTCTAGGTCTTCGTCGGGTCTTCCCTTCGCCGGCGACGAGGACGCACCAGGTATGCCCATCCCGCCCGCTGATTTCTTCTGTCTGCGTGCCCTCATGAGCCACGGATCCGGGTCGATCTGTTTCGCCGCGTGCGTCGGCCGGGGCTCGCCTTCAATGTTACCGGGCGGCCAGCCGGAATAGTTAATGGAATAGTTTATGTGCCTTCAATGTCCGTAGCTAGGTGCCTACAGCAGCAGCAGCAGCTGACGCCCGCGGGGGTCAGGTCAGGTTTAGCCTGCAAGGTTGGTTTAGCCTGCAAGTAGTCCTGCCAAGTTCAGATAGTTTCAGAACAATTGGTTTTAGTAGCGAGTTTATTAGGCTATCCATGAGAAACACAGGCAAAACGATATACTCCAATCAATTACTCCTCTGTTCAAGAAGCCTGCCTGCAGAGTACCCCTTACTGAGTGGCAGTCAGGTGTCCAGATTCGTATTTGGTATGAATTAATTCAACAAGCCTGCCTGCAGAGTACCCCTTACTGAGTCTGGTGTCCAGATTTACCATCAAGATCACATTGTTGAACTTGTTTAGTAGTCAACCTTGGCATGCCACAAATTTTAGGGTCCACTCTATAAAGCTGCAGGTGCTTTAGCAGGTTTTCCTCCTGGGTGTGACAATTTTTTGTATAGATCAGGCATGTGGATTAGTCTTTGTATGTTTTATATGTATCTTAGAAATAAAAAAACCATTGCTTTATATAATATTCTGTTACCAAGTCCACTAGTCCAGTACCTCATTTCAAAATTGTTAAAATGGTTGATTACCTGATTCACTATTGTCTTGTCTAGCATAAATAATGGGACAATGTACTGATTTAGGAGAGTAAACATGTTCTGCAAACTATGCTCCTGCATAATGTGACATAAATCATCCTCTTCCATGAAAGTATCTTGTACTGATTTTTTTAGCAAGGTTTATCTATATATCTTTATGAAAGTATCTTGTATGATAGTTTCTACATGTTATGGAACTTCAGTTTAAAGCTACTATGTAAATTGTAGTTTATCAAAGGTGCAGAAGCCACTTTGATGAGTATTTGTTGCAATGCGCCTTTCTTTAATTTAAAATTTGCTTGGATGTGTGGCCTTCGTGCCATATATGTGCTGTCGGCCATCGAGTCGGCTTTTTTTGCAGGTTTTGGAAACCTCCCCGTGCAGGGGAGGTTCTGCCGAAATTTTGTACTTATAGTGTTGTTTTTCTTATTTTGCAGATCAGGACCTGTCGGAGGGGACTCGGAGCACCTTGGCACAGCACCACCTCGCCACTGCACCGTCTCGCCACTGCGCCAGTAGCCTTTCTTCACCGCCACCTTAGGTATAATTAACCTCCCTCCCTTATCGTTGTCATACATAGGTCGCGTAACCCAATTAGGCGTCTCCCATCCGAAAGAGATACGGCCGTTGGTATGCGTGTCTGTGCATATTCGTCGGCCGTATCTGTTTTGGATTGTCCATGTTTTTTGGACAGCCTGTGGATGCGTAGATGGTTAGCTTCCATGTTTTGCTCCCGTCCGAGTCGGAGTTTCGGCAGCACCTCCCCGTTGTTCTCCGGATACACACTCTCCTTGCTAGGACGTGTATCGGGAGAACAGCTGGGAGGTGCTGCCGAAATTCTGACTCGGACGGGAGTAGAACATAGAAGCTAACCCGTCTACGCATCCACGGGTGGGATTAGGACATATCCTTCACCTATTAGAAGGTAGGAACGTCATGTAGATGCAATTGTTGGTTTTATTACTCGCTTACACATGTATATGACAGAGGATGGCTAACCGTGACTGGATGTACACGGGCTTTGCAAGTAAGAGTGATGAATGGATTAGGGGGGTGGAACATTTCGTGAATGAAGCATTTGACCCAGCTGTTGCTAAAGGGTCAAAACGGATGCTGTGTCCCTGTAGTGACTGTAAGAACTCAAAAAGAAAATTGCCCAGAGAGATGTGGAAAGATATTCACAAGAATGGATTAATGCCAAACTATACCCGCTGGACCTTGCATGGTGAGCGTGATCTTATGACAGCGAAGGATGTGAGAGCACGCCTCGAGTATTTTGATGAAGATGCCGGGGTGGCCGACATGATGGTAGACATCAACGAGGCATGTGACAATGAAGGGTCGGTGGAGGAGGATCCAGAGGAAACTGCAAAGGCGTTCTACTTGATGATGGATTCGGCACAAAAGCCCCTTCACGAGAATACAACAATGTCGCAACTCGATGGCATTGGACGCCTTTTAGCGTTGAAGTCACAGTTGAGCTTGAGCCGAGATGGCTTCGATCTCGTGTTGAAAGTTTTGGGCACAATGCTTCCAGAGGGTCACACGCTGCCGAAGAACACTTATGAGTCACAGAAACTCCTTGGTGCACTTAAGATGCCGTATGAGTCTATCCATTCTTGTCCTAAAGGGTGCGTCCTATTTAGGGGAGACGACCTTAAGGAAGCAACACACTGTCCAAAGTGCAGAGCCTCTAGGTATGTGGAGGTAGAGGGTAGTGATGGCAGCAAGAAACAGTCTAAGATCCCCGAGAAGGTCCTACGGTATCTTCCTGTCCTACCGAGGCTCCAACGGATGTACATGACAGAGGAGTCCGCGAAACAGATGACATGGCACAAGAAAGGCAAGAGATATAGTGACAAGATGGTACATCCATCGGATGGTGAAGCATGGAAGTACTTCGATGACCAGCATCCTAGCAAAGCGTCGGAGGCTCGGAATGTACGTGTAGCCTTTGCAACAGATGGGTTCAACCCGTATGGAATGATGGCGGCCCCGTACACATGCTGGCCTGTGTTCGTGATCCCCCTCAATCTCCCCCCCGGCGTCATGTTCGATCCCAAGAATGTGTTATTGTCGCTGATAATACCTGGACACCCGGGCAGCAATATGGGTGTTTTCATGCAGCCACTGTGGGACGAATTGCAACATGCTTGGGAAAAGGGGGTACGAACTTACGACCGAGCTACAAAGCAGAACTTCACAATGCACGTGTGGTACCAGTATTCAATGCATGACTTCCTAGCGTATGGCATATTCAGCGGGTGGTGTGTTCATGGGAAGTTCCCTTGCCCAGTATGCAAGGCCTCTGTGATGTTCACCTGGCTGACCAAGGGTGGCAAGTATTCTTCGTATGACAAGCATCGTCAATTTCTAGATAACGACCATGAGTTCAGACGAGACATCAAGCACTTCACGAAAGGTGTTGAAGTCACAGACAACATTCCTCAGATTATGAGCGGTGCTCAGGTCCTTGCCGAGTTAGAGGCCCTCGAAATTGATGACAAAGTTGGTTTTAAGAAGTATGGTGTAGAGCACATGTGGACTCATATATCGGGCTTGACTAGGCTTCCCTACTTCAAGGACCTTCTTCTTCCACACAACATCGATGTAATGCACACAGAAAAGAATGTCGCTGAGGCACTCTGGGCAACACTCATGGACATAAAGGAAAAGTCAAAGGACAACGTAAAGGCTAGACTAGACATGGAACAGATGTGCGATAGACCAAAGCTAGTGATGAAGACCCCTGCTCCCGGCAAGAATTGGAGAAGAGGCCCGGCCGATTACATCCTAAAAAGGACTGATAGGA
Source organism: Sorghum bicolor (assembly GCF_000003195.3). NCBI lineage: Eukaryota > Viridiplantae > Streptophyta > Magnoliopsida > Poales > Poaceae > Sorghum > Sorghum bicolor. The sequence continues at coordinate 77,368,309 of NC_012871.2, forward strand.
AGGAAGTACTGGAGTGGATCAAGGCGTTAAGGTTCCCCGATGGGTACGCAGCGAATCTGAGTAGGGGAGTGAACTTGAAGACTTTGAAAGTCTTAGGGATGAAGAGTCATGACTTCCACATATGGATTGAGCGGCTACTTCCTGCGATGACCCGTGGATACCTCCCCGATCCAGTGTGGCGTGTCCTAGCAGAGTTGAGCTATTTCTTCCGACAGCTTTGTGCTAGAGAGTTATCTCGGGCAGTGATTCTTGACCTGGAGCGTGTTGCACCTCTGTTGCTCTGCAAGTTGGAGATGATCTTTCCACCTGGCTTTTTTCTGCCGATGCAACATCTGATTTTGCACCTACCGCGTGAGGCACGGCTGGGGGGTCCCGTGCAGGCCCGTTGGTGCTATCCAATCGAGAGGTGTCTAAAGATTCTTCGGAAAAAGTGTAGAAATAAAGCCAAAATTGAGGCTTCTGTGGCAGAGGCATTCATAGTGGAGGAGGTGTCAAACTTCACAACGACGTACTATACTGAGAACCTTCCCACCGGCGCACCCCCTCGTTACAACGCCGATGAGAGTTCATCGACCCTGAGTTTATTCAAAGGGCAACTTGGAAGAGGAAGCGCAGGTACCCACAAACAGTTGCGAGATCATGAGTGGCGCACTATCATGCTCTACGTGTTGATGAACCTTGACGAAGTGGAGCCTTATCGAATGTAAGTTCTCAATGATCTTGTTACATACGCCGTCAATATCCTCTACATATCAAAAGAACAGTGAGCTTGTCTCTTGTTTTTTCAGAAAGTTTGTGAAAGAACAATGGAAAGGGAGAAGGGCTCCCACCATCCAAGAAGAAGACAATCTTCTCAAAAATGCCGTGCCCGATTTTATTTCTTGGTTCCGTACAAAGGTACCATCCAACCTACCTCGTTTCAACTTTGAGATTCCACTTTGCTCCTAGGAGGAGTAATGTAACAATCTACCTGGCCTCACCTTGCAGGCCCGCACGGATGCAGAAATGGATGGTGAATTGAAACAGGTTGCACGGGGCTTTGCTACAAGGGTAAAGTCATTCACCGTTTATGATGTGAATGGCTATCGCTTTCGCACGAGAAGGCACGAGGAGAGTCGGCCCAACCTAAAGACCACTTGCACAGGAGTTCGTACACCCGGCAACGATGACCGTGACTATTACGGCATAGTCGAAGAAATATATGAGCTTGACTTTGAGGGCCCCCAAGCTCTTAAACCAGTGGTGTTCAAATGCCATTGGTTCGATCCTGAGGTCATCAGAAGAGCTGATGACATTGGGCAAGTCGAAATTCGAAAAGATTCCATCTATAAAGGAGAAGATGTCTATATTGTGGCTCAACAGGCCACGCAAGTTTATTATCTCCCATGGGCGTGCCAAAAAGACAAGGATCTTGAGGGTTGGTACCTTGTGCACTTGGTATCGCCACGTGGTAAAGCGCCCCTCCCAAACGATGATGACTACAACTATGACCCACAAGATAATAGCGGAGAGTTCTATCAACCTGAGGGGCTAGACGGGCGATTGGAGATAGACATTCTTTCGCTAATGGGCATGGAAGGCGACAATGACGTCGATGAGGACGAGGGTGAAGTAGTGCAAGATGCTAAGGACTTAATAATGCTTGAGGAATGGAGGGCTCAACGTGATAGACATGTTGTTGAGGACGATGGAGTTGGTGTTGAAAATGGATATGTCGAGGACCTTAGAGAGCTCGACAATATTGACAGTGATGATGACTATAGTGACGATGAGCCAACCACCGCCGTTCGTGGAGATAATTTCTAATTCATGTAATATTGTATTTTTATAGTTATTCATTTGCAATTATGTTTTGTTCATTTTGCATATCTTTGTAAGTACTCCTTGTTTAATTGTACTAATTGGTTTTAGCTTTGTCATTGCAGGTACAGGACAAAATGCCGGGCGGAAGGCGACCGCGGCGAAAGGGGGTCGCCTCGACCTTCATGAGGCACAACGACACCGACGACACCGACGACACGGACCTCCAGCCTCAGCTGGAGTCGTCCATGAGCAGGGACAATGGACGAGGCCAGGTCACGGCGTCTTCTAGCCCGATGGCCCAGCCCGAGGAGGAGCACTTCGAGGGCGACCACGTCGAGGACGACGATGAGGAGCTAGTTGTTGAGGCGGCGAGTTCGTCTAGCTCGAGCAAGCTCTACGCGCGGGGTATCACGCGCCTCCCTGATCGGCCGCCCGTGCGACACGCCCGAGCGTTGATCACACCTTGCGGTGATAGGTAAGTAACCATTCATGTTTTTACGATTAATTCATATGACATGTTGAAAATCGAACTTCAGACTAACATTTTTTCGTAATGCCTCGTGCAGGAACTTTGTCAAGGTGGATGCGACGGAGTCACGCCATATCACTAGCATACAGGGCCTCCTTATTAAGAAGCACTACCCCGGCTTGGTCGAGCACAAGGGGAAAAGGGAGCCACCCTTTTCCTGGCCGCACTTCTCTAGCGTCGTGGCAAACGACACCACTCTTGCGCAGGTCATCAAGGCCGAGTTCTGGGTAAGTCTTTAGTACTATGCATTCAATGGATGTTTTTGAAATAATGAAATAAAACATATATGATGTTTGTATGTAGGAGTGGTTCGTGTGCGAGGAGGGGAAAGAGGCCGAGGCGGCAAAAATCCAGGACAAGGTCTGCAGAGAGCGGCTGAAGGACATGTACTCCGAGGCGCACATCCAGTGCGTCATCTCCTACCACCATGAGGTGCTTGGCCAGAAGGTGACAAAGAAACATGCCAGGGAGATGATCATGTTCCCCGACACTGATATCACCAGAGAGCAGTACATGCAGGTAAGTAGGGAACATTTATTCTGCCTTTAAAAATAAGTATGAAACATTAATTCTCATTCATCTTCTGACATATCAAATGCACGTTGTCATGCAGTTTCCTGCTGATTGGTGCAAATCACACACCGACTGTTGGGCTCAGATTGTGGACTCGTGGCAGAGGCCGGAGGCGTACGTGGAGCGTAGAAGGAGACGGGAGAACCGCCTGGCTGCGACGAGAGGGGCGTCACACCACCAGGGGAGCGTGCCCCTCCCAGGGTACATGGACACATATGTATGTTTCTTTTTTTTGTTTGTTTATTTATTTTTGCTAACGCTTTATTCTCATTACGTTTAATCAACCTTGTTTGTGTTTTTCTCGCAGCGCAAGACCCACGGCAACGTGCCCATCAGCGAGTATGTTGGGTACGCCCTGGCTAACAAGGGGCGAGCGTCGGATCCGAACAACGTCTACAACCCACAGGACGGGCCCGATGCATACACCAACACTGCCGCCTACGAGAAGATGTCCGCGTACGCCACTGCAGCTCGCACGCGCCATGGGGATGACTTCGACCTTACCACCGAGCCACTGGACACGGACTTGCTCATGAGGACGGGAGGAGGGAAGCAGCACGGCCGGTACATGATTGCCCACAGCGCAATCAACCCGGCCACCGTACCCACGCTCCGCGAGGTTCGGCAGGGGAGCAGCTCGACCTCCGACGTCCCCATACGGCCTCGTCAGCCGAGCTCCGTGCAGCAGATAGCTACGATGCAGGTAACTACAGCTTTATCCATCGTCCATTATTTTTACATATATACATCTCCTTTTGCATTGTTTAACCATTGCGGGTGTAATATTGCAGTCGCAGCTAGAGGAGTTGCGGGCCAGGCAGGACGAGCTGCAGGAGGCTCATCGGCGAGAGCTGGCGGCCGCGTTGGCGGCCAGAGACGAGGCCCATCGGCGCCACATGGAGGCACAGCAGCAGCACACGCAGCGTCAGATCTCGGACCTAGTCGGATACTTCCAGTCCATCCACAGCTCTACAGCGCCTCCGCTGCCTGCCTCGCTCTTCGCTCCACCCCCTGTTCCACCCCCTGTTCCTGCCCCTGCAGGCAGTCCGGTGAGTGTATATATGTTTGTCTATTGCTTTGGCTTGTGTGGCCGTCCTGCAGATACTAATGAGTTCGCTTTTATATTATGTAGCATCAGTCGTGGGGTTCGAACCCGACCCCTTCTCCAAGGAGTGGGTGGCAGGTTACTACTTATGGCCACCCAAGTACGCAGCACACGTGGCCTGGTGCCCATCCGCAGCACGGCCACCCCGGGTTGTCCGGCAGCCCTCCTCCGCGCCCCGGGTACTCGTACCCGTACCCGTCGGTGCCAGGGCAGGCCATGTGGGCGCCGTGGGCAGGTGCGAGCTCTCCACACCCTGGGGGGGCACTCACCCTGGTCGGCTTGGCCAGATGGAGGCTCGGGACACGACGGAGGCCACGGCGACGACGGGTCAGAGTCACAGCACTAGGGGTGAGGCGCTAGCGACTTCGAGGAGTGATATTCATGTGGACTTGTGGTTTATGTTATGAACTTGTGGTGACTTATGGTTTATGTTGGACGTAATGTTAGATTTGTCATATCTATGTGGATTTGTGATATCTGTGGACTTCGATATGTTTCATGTGTGATATATATGTGGATTGTGATATAGACAAAGGGATTTGTGATATATATATACATATGTGGCTGTGCATGTAAAAAACAGATAAAAAACAGAAAAAAAAACTAAATTCTCAGCTTTGCCGAGAGCATGGATGGCTGGCACTCGGCAAAGATAGAAAGCCGGGTTCAGAAGAACTACAGCTTTGCCGAGAGCCTGGATGTCTGGCTCTCGGCAAAGGGGTTCTTTGCCGAGAGCCTGGCTGTCTGGCTCTCGGCAAAGAACCCCTTTGCCGAGAGCCTTCCTGCAGGGCTCTCGGCAAAGACCACCTTTGCCGAGAGCCAGACAGCCAGGCTCTCGGCAAAGGCTTTTTTTAAAAAAAATAAAGAATCTTTGCCGAGAGCCTGCCAGCATGGCTCTCGGCAAAGACGACGTCAATATTGACGTTTTTCGACGGCGCCGTAGGCTTTGCCGAGGGCGTTTCTGGCCCTCGGCAAAGTCTTTGCCGAGAGCCTGTCACGTGGCTCTCGGCAAAGAATTCTTTGCCGAGAGCTTCTTTGCCGAGAGCTCTTTGCCGAGAGCCACGTGGCAGGCTCTCGGCAAAGCCTTTGCCGAGGGCTTTTAGGCCTTTGCCGAGGGCTCGCGGCTCTCGGCAAAGAAGCCGGATCCAGTAGTGTAGCTATCATTTGATGGTTTACTCATAAACCTTTCTGTCCGCCACATGTCGTTCTCGCTGTGTTCCTTGATCCGTTGCGGCCAGACCATCTAGCCCTAGCTTATGTGTGATTTAGGATCGATTTGACATCAACTTTTCCAACAACAAAATTTAATGCTTTCTATTCTTTTGAAAACATATGTATACGCACTTTGTGTTACTAAAAGGTATTGTATTCAGGGATCACACTAATTACCTAGAAATGAACAATGCATGACGTTTTAACTTTTCTATCTGAGATACTTTTATTAAGTATATAGACAGTACGGTGTATTTAGGCCTTGTTTAGTTCTAAAAAATTTTCAAGATTTTCATCACATCAAATCTTTGTACACATGCATGGAGCATTAAATGTAGACGAAAACAAAAACTAATTACACTGTTTGCCTGTAATTTACGAGAGGAATCTTTTAAACCTAGTTACTTTATAATTGGACAATAAATATCACATACAAACGACAATGCTACAGTAGCCAAAACCAAATTTTTTCGTGAACTAAACAAGGCCTTAAAGTAGGTAGCAAAATCCAAAGTCTAAGGATTTGCTTCTGCGATCAGGCGTGCCGCGAAGCAAAAGGCCTGAAGAAGCTTCCTGCGCTGCATTCTTTTGTTCATACATTTCCATGCATTGAAATAGCAACAGCATAGGCCCAATCATATATAGAATAAATAATACTCTGCATTAGGAGCAGTCTAGTTTAGTTTAGTGGTGATCTAGCTATATACAGTTGGGTGGTGTCACACTGTCACCGGCAGGCAGATAACATAAACATAAAGATAATACTCGGATAGTCTCATCCAATTCGAATTAGCTGCTGCCTCCACGAAGTGGGCTGGATGCTGAACCTGAACCTGAACCGCGTGCATTGGTTGCTCATCATCAAGTTGACAAGCTAGCCACGCGTCCATTCTCCTGCTCTGCTCACCTAAGAGCAACTCCAACAGATATGCTATCCATGTTATCTAGGCTATTTTTATATTTTTAAAGCAAAAACTAAAGTTAAACAGGTGTGCTATCTGGTTTGCTAAAATAGCAAGTTTGCTATTCCTAAACTTTGGCTTGTCATATATAGCATGTTGTCCTCACTAGCTATCCTATACAAAGACTCTTGTGGAACTCTATGTTTTAAGTGAGCTTTTTATTTTACACAATGGCTAAATCTTATAGTTTAGAATATAATTTTATCCAGTCTCTTGGAGATGCTCTAATTCACGCGTACTCATCTCGTATCCTTTCCTTCCTTTGCTAACCGTCTCTTAATTTATTCGTTCATTTTTTTTTATAAACGAAACAAACTCCCAAAAAAAAAGAAAAAGAAAGCTGTCTCCCTCGGATCCGATGAATGAATGATGAATTGGCACGCTTTCCAGTTCAGGTGTTTTTTTGCCTTCCTGCCTCCCACTTTCTCTGCAATTCGCATGCATCACCTTTTTTTTTCTTTTTCCTTTTTGCCTCCGCCCTCGATCGGCTGCACAGGTACGCATCACGTATTTTTTAAACAAGTGTCAAAGTGAAAATGACCCCCTTTCAACAAACATCGCCTCAATTTACTCCTTAATTAGGACTATTTGATTGATCCTATTTACTTCATCAAGTCTCTATACGCACACGTATATTAAAATTTAAATATAATTAATTTGATCAATAATTGTTAATAAAATGTACCATCAAATAAAAAAATATAAATATAAATAAATAAATGGTCAAATGTAACTTGATAGACCGTATCATATTGGAGAATTGGCTTGTTGGGGAATGGCCGCATCCTTCCCCCTGGTAGCGTCTAAGGTTATCCTTCACCCGAGTAACCTCCGACCTGGTAGCGTCTAAGGCTATCCTCCACCCAGGAAACCTCCGTGCAGATGCATGCGGAGGACCCTGAGAAAGGCTAACGTTGACATGACTCTTGCTATGTTGAGCATATGTAGGGACTGGAGCACCGGCGGAGATCTGCGAGCGAAGAAGGGGGGAACCCTCGACCTTTCCTATGGCGAAGGATGTTCGGGAGACGCGGCGGAGAAGATAAACCTCCGGCGCATCTGAGCCGAGCGGCCTCCGAAGTGGCCAACCCGAGCAACCTCCGACTCGGCCAGCTCAAGGAACCTTCGACGCGGAAGAGTCGAAGGATCGACTGCCGGGCGGAGGATACGAGCGTTCGACAGTCTGAAGCCCCGGACGAGGAGCGCGTGGAGAGCCTGTAGTGTGAAATTACGCAAGTAACTTAGGATCAGCAGACTGTGATGTAAGAATATGCTGGAATATTCCCCCACCGTCACGGGGCATATCTGTAACTGTCTTAGGTTGGTTTCCGAGCCCTATAAAAGGGACATGCTGACATTAATAAAAGAGAGAGAGCATTCACTGTATTCACCTACTGTTGAGCCTACTGTCCGTTAGTGCTCAAGCCTCTCACGGCACCGAGTGAGAAGGTTCTCGATCCACCGTACTGCGGGGGAGTGCGGAGAGCCTTTTCCCAACATTGGCGCCCACCGTGGGGCTACGAAGGATCACCTACGATGGCTGGAAAGAGAACTAGCACCACAAGACCTCGGGCAGAGCCCCCCAGGAGAGGAAGGCCGAGAAGGGCCGTGCGGAGCACGTATGCGAGCGTAGAGGGGGAAGGCTCTGAGGGCGAGCAGCCGGAGAACGAGCAGCCGGATCCCAGCCAGGAACCTTCTCCCGCTGCAGGCCCGGCACAACCCACGGCCACGCAAGAGCTCCAGCTACTGCAGACGCAGCTGCAGAACCTTCAGCAGGAGCGAGACCGAATCGCTGCCGCCTACGCCGCCAGCCAAGAGGCAGCAGTAGCTGCAGCGCAGGCAGCAGAGATCAGGCAGCAGCTTTCAATCCTGCAGGCGGAGATCCTTAGCATGCAACCTCCACAGCCGACAGTCCAACCCACTGTCCAACCCGGCGCCGGCCCGTCAGTAAGTACGCAGCTGACAAGTTACGGTGGCGCTCTGAGGGGCACACTGGACCTTCGTTCCCCCTTATCCGAAGGATTGCAAACCTCACCTTGGCCGACAACCTACAAACCAATCACGCTCCCCAAGTTCAACGAAAAAGCTGACCCCCGCCAATTCCTGATGAGTTTTGAGGCAGCTGTAGCCTCAGCTGGAGGGAACGAAACTGTAATGGCGAAATCCTTTGTGATCGCGGCCGAAGGAGATGCCTTGGCATGGTACTCGATGCTCAGACCCGGGTCGATCTATTCATGGGAGAACCTTCGAGACAAGATTTTGGCAAATTTCCAGGGGTTCGCGGTTGAATCACTAACCTCCACGGACCTGTTCCAGTGTCGCCAAAGTCAGGGAGAGGCACTGCGGGAATACTTCCAAAGATTCGTGCAGACCAAGGCCAGGGCACCCGGCGTGCCGGAAGAGGTTGCCATCGAGGCAGCTATCAAAGGTCTTCGCATAGGACCTTTCGCAGCTCACTTGGCCAGAGAAAAACCAGCATCCATGCACGAGCTGTACCATGAGTTCGAGAAGTATTGCAGGTCAGACAACGACTACCGCAAGAGGTTGGAAGACCAAAACTCTCAGAAGAGGCAGAGCAATGATAGAAACTCGCAAAAGAAGAACCTTAGTCAGGATGAACGCCGGCCACAGCAGGAGGCTGGCGGACAGATGATGAATATTGAGCAACCAAAGAATGACAGGCCGGAACATAACCGTCCACCGGCGGAAACGCGAAACTCGGAACGCAGGCCCAGTCAAGCCGGAAGAGGGGGCCGAAACGCAGGATGGCCAAAAAATCAAAATCAGCGGCCACGGAAGCAATATTGTTTCTTCCATGGGGAGGAGAAGGGTCACTCCACCAGGGATTGCCCGGATGCAAAGGAAACTCAGGAGAGGATCAAGAGCAGGTCAGCTCCACAACCTCCAACACCAATCGCCCAACCTCGGGAGGTGAATCACACATTCCCTCAAACCTTCTACCATTCATATGTCGGAGGATCAAGCCAGCAACACCCTGCTCCAGTTCAGTCGAACGCGCTAGCCTCCGCTTACTATCCCAGCTTCCTACCAGTTTGGCGCCCGACACAGCAGCCCGCGGATCACAACCTTCCACCAAACTATGCTCCTCCACGACCCCCACATATTACATACATCGAAACCCCGCAACCCCGCCAGCAGTCACTACCTCCTCCCCCAAACCAGCTGCAGCTACTCCAAGCCCCACCCCCACCAAAAACCGAACCCCACCCCGATAATCAGATCGGCCCTCATACACCCCTGCCCACGATTGGAATGATCTTACCAATAGCTGGAGGGTCCTCAATGGAGTTCCAGACAAAGAAGCAGAAGAAGGATCACCTCCGGCTCGTCAACAACGTTGCAGTTCAAGGGCCAGTAAGATGCACCGATTGGTCCAAAACCCCAATAACCTTCACCGAGGAAGATCTAAGGTTGGAAAGCTACCCTCACACAGATGCCTTGGTCATAACAACGAATGTTGCGGGTTGGGGAGTAAGCAGGATCTTAGTGGATTCAGGGAGTTCCGCAGACATAATATTTGCTGGAACCTTCGACCAAATGAAGCTCAGCAGAAGCCAACTCCAACCTTCGGAGTCACCTTTGATCGGGTTCGGAGGAAAGCAGATACATGCTCTGGGGAAGGTCGCCTTGCCCGTATCCTTCGGCACATCGGAGAACGCAAGAACAGAGTACATCACCTTCGATGTGGTAGACCTGCACTACCCATACAATGCCATATTCGGGCGAGGATTCTTGAACAAGTTCAATGCGGCCGCTCACATGGGATACCTGTGCATGAAAATCCCGGCTCTGCACGGAGTGATAACGGTTCACGGAAGTCAAAAGGAGGCAAGGAACATAGAGAAAGCGATTTACAAGTCCTTTCGGAACATAAACTCCGTGGACTCTACGCAACAGGAAGCTTCCCAGCCACCAGACATGCCAAGGGGTAAAACAGACCTGGCCGATCAGGAGGAAACGAAATGTGTCCCTCTGCAGGAGGCCGTTCCTGATAGGAAGGTCACCATCTCCGCCACCCTCAGTAGAGAGGAGGAACTCGATTTGCTGGACGTGTTGCAAAAGAATCAAGATATCTTCGCTTGGAGCGCCGCTGACCTACAGGGAGTCAGTAGAGACATCATAGAGCATTTGCTGGACATCGATCCGAGAATGAGGCCAAAGAAATAGAGACAGAGAAAAATGTCTGAAGAAAGAACCTTAGCCGCGAAGGCAGAGGTACAAAGACTTCTGGACGCAAAGGTCATCAGAGAGGTCATGTACCCGGAATGGCTGGCGAATGTGGTCCTGGTCCCCAAGAAGAATGGTAAAATGAGAATGTGCATAGACTTCACAGACCTCAACAAGGCTTGTGTCAAAGACTCCTTCCCCTTGCCAAGGATAGATACCTCCGTTGACAAAGCCGCTGGTTGCCAGAGATTTTCACTACTGGATTGTTTTTCCGGATACCACCAAATTTGGCTCAAAAAGGAAGACGAGGGGAAGGCAAGCTTCACAACCCCGTTCGGCACGTATTGCTACACCAGAATGCCGGAAGGTCTTAAAAACGCTGGAGCAACCTTCTCCAGGATGATGGGGAAGGTTCTCGGAAGTCAGCTGCAGAGAAACATCATAGCCTATGTTGACGACGTTGTCGTCATGAGCAAGCGCAAAGAAGATCATATCAAGGACCTGCAGGAAACCTTTGTCAACCTCAGATCCGCCGGGCTGAAACTCAACCCGGAGAAATGCGTATTCGGGGTCAGCAAAGGGAAAATGCTGGGATATATCATCAGCTCTGAAGGAATCAGAGCTAACCCAGACAAGACAAAGGCAATCATGTCAATGGCAGAACCTTCAAGCAAGAAAGAAGTGTAAAGGTTGACTGGCCGAATAGCAGCCCTCAACAGATTTATTTCGAGATCCGCAGAACGAAGCCTTCCATTCTTCAAAGTGCTGAGAGGAGGAGGCAAAACAGTATGGGGGCCAGAACAATCAGAGGCCTTCAGGCAACTCAAGAGCTATATCGCAACCAACCTGGTGGTAACTGTGCCCGAGCCGGACACTCCACTACTGCTGTATGTGGCTGCCTCCGAGCACGCCGTCAGTTCTGTTTTGGTACACGAGACGAGCGACAGCAAGGGAACACTGCAAAGACCCGTCTACTATGTGTCCGAAGCTCTGTCAGGATCAAAGTTGAATTACACGGAGGTAGAGAAAATCGCGTACGCAGTCTTGTGCGCATCAAGGAAGCTCAAACATTACTTCCAAAGCCATGAGATCAAAGTACCCACTTCATAGCCATTGGGCAATATCCTTAGGAACAAGGAGGCTTCCGGACGTATAGGAAAATGGGCGGCCGAACTATCACAGTTTGACATCACCTATGTCCCCAGAACCTCCATCAAATCTCAAGCCCTGGCTGACTTCATGGCAGATTGGACACCTTCGAACGAAAAAGAGGAGAAGGTAGTCGACCAGCCATGGACACTGTACACAGATGGCGCCTGGGGGCAGTCAGGAGCAGGAGCAGCAGCCGTTCTGATCGCGCCATCCGGACTCAAGCTAAAATATGCTGCGAGACTCGAATTCAAAGCAACAAACAACATAGCTGAGTATGAAGGTCTCATCCTCGGACTGAACAAAGCTAAGGCTTCCGGAGCAAAAACCCTGCTCATCAAAACAGACTCCCAGGTGGTGGCAGGACAAGTGGAGAAGGAAAACCTAGCACACAACCTGGAGCTGGCAAGATATCTGGCCGTTGTAAGAGGTTTGGAGAGAAGGTTCGAGGGATTCACCCTGCATTACATTCCTAGAGCCGATAACTACGAGGCAGACGAGCTAGCAAAGGCAGCAGCCAACAACACCCCCTTGCCAGAAGGAACCTTCTACCAAATCGTTGCAGCACCCGCAACTGAATCGTTGCCGAAAGCTTTTCGCTCAGTCCTGCTGACAGAAAGCGAGGATTGGAGGCAAGCAGTAGTTGATTCTCTCAAAGGCAAAACGGCTGCAGATGACGAAGCATTAGCCAAGAGGATGGAGGCAAGAGCAAGGAATTACACCACCATTGACGGGGTCCTGTACAAGAAAGGCGTAGTCCAACCTTTGCTGAGATGCATATCACAAAGCGAAGGCAAAGAACTCCTGAAAGAGATGCACTCTGGAATATGCGGTTCTCACATTGGACCTCGCGCATTATCTGCTAAAGCATTAAGACAAGGCTTCTACTGGCCAACCCACATCAAAGATGCTCAAGAAATAGTGAAGACATGCAAAGCTTGCCAAACCTTCTCACCAATTCAATCAGGACCTTCAGCACTAACTCAGCTCATACCAGCATCATGACCGTTGCAGAGATGGGGAATGGACCTGGTAGGACCAATGCCAACTGCCTAGGGGGGAAACAAATTCGCCGTCGTGGCCATCGAATACTTCACAAGATGGATCGAAGCTAAGCCACTGGCAACCATAACCTCTGAAACAATCAGGAAATTTTTCTGGCAGAACATAGTCTGCAGATCCGGAGTTCCAAGCTTGCTCACAGTTGACAACGGGAAGCAGTTTGATTCAGACAGTTTCAAGGAATTCTGCCATCACATAGGAACCAAAATTGCTTTCGCGTCTGTTTATCACCCAGAGTCAAACGGGGCCGTGGAGAGAGCAAACAGAACAATATTCTCCGCAATCTCCATGACCTTACTCAACCTACGCAAGGGGAAATGGGTTGAAGAACTACCCAGAGTTGTATGGTCACATAACACAACAGTTTCAAGAACAACTGGGTTCACTCCATTCAAGCTCTTGTATGGGGAAGAGGCAATGTTGCCCGAAGAAATCAAACACCAAAGCCTGCGTTCCATGAAGCAGCAGTTGGCTGAAGATGAAGAGTACTGCAAGGAAACCTTAGAATCGATAAGACTTGAGGCAGTGGAGAACACTACCAGGTATCAACAAGAAACCAAGAAATGGAGAGACCGCAAGGTAGTACGAAAAGACATATAAAATGGGGACCTGGTACTCAGGAAAAAAGGAGATCACCCAAACGCTGGTAAATTGCAACCAAAGGACAAAAAAATTAGACTAAAATTAGGAGCATGCTAATTTAGACTAAAATTAGTTCGACAACAAAAGGACAAAAAACACTAACAACACTTGTCTGCTTGAGCTTAGCTGCTGAATCTGCTAGCCATTCAACAACGTTTTTTTTCACAATAAATCAACGAACAATATTTTTAGCAATGTCTTTTTAGACAAACGAACATGCTCTAAAATAGCAAAAACAAGGAGCATAACCATTTTAAGAACAAAAGTAGCTTCCTAGCAGGATTTCACCTATCTATTTCTTTTTGAAGTGGTGACTTTCACCTATCTTTTGTGTCCTACTATTTAGGCCTTGTTTAGATGCACCCAAAAACCCAAAACTTTATAAAATTCCCCATCACATCGAATCTTACGACACATGCATGGAGTATTAAATATAAATAAAAATAAAAACTAATTACACAGTTTGCCTGTAAATCGCGAGACGAATCTTTTAAGCCTAGTTACTCTATGATTGAACAATGTTTGTTAAATAAAAACGAAAGTGCTACAGTGTCAAAATCCAAAAAGTTTTTGCATCTAAACAAGCCCTTACTAGGAATTGTTGGTGTGTTCCCGTGAGCTAGAGGAGGCGAAGAAACCATATTTATGTGACTTCACCTTTGTAGTAAATAAAAAATAATTTATCCCTTTTGGAGCTTCTCTCGTGAAGATTATTATTCCAAGTTGATGTTTGACAGCATTTCATTTAAGCGGAGCTAACACTCGTTAAGAAGATTAGTCTTGTAGTATGAAATAATATCACACGACTAGTTTGAGCTAGCTAAAAATGAGCCATTAAGGGTGTTTGGTTCGGGTTATTAAAGTTTAGCGGATATTGTAACATTTTCATTTTATTTGATAATTATTAGCCAATTATAAATTCATTAAGCTTAAAAGATTCGTCTCGTAAATTATTTTCTAGCCATGTTTTTAGTTTCGTAAATAGTCACTTTATATATATGCTTAAACATTTGATGTGATAAAGCGGTAAACTTTAATAAAGCACACCAAACGGGGCATAGCCATGAGCTAGCTAACAAATAGTCTTATCCAATTAAAAAGAGTGATATATGTTTTGCAAGCATTCAAATCCAAATATAACAAATGTTGCGTCGTTTCTTGTTGAATAAAGAAAGAGTGAGAAATGAGATGAGTGACAACCCTGCTCTCCTGTAGTAGTACTACCCTGTAAAGTGCAGACAGAGAGATGGCCTGCCACATCACTGTCACTACTAATAACTTTTATTATTACTAATTAACCAAACACAAACAGCCTGGGCTCCCACTAGCTGTAGGTAGAAGAGTAAGTTTTCAGTGAGCACCCTCGTTGTTTCCGCAAATCCCATTTGTTACCCTCACTCCCAGCCCACCACCATGTGCCAGCTAATTATAAGCAAGCAAAGGGACCTTGCCTGCCTTGTCCTACTCCATTGCCGTCTCTCCTCTCCTCTGCTCCTCTCCTCTCCTCTCCCGGGAAGGGAACCCCGGCCGCTACTCCGATTTGCACCGCCACCCGCGCAATCTCGGGATCCCAGCCGTCCGCACCTCGCCGCGGCCACGAATGGTGGCCTCTGCCTATTGTCTTCTTCCAAGCACCTAACCCAACCCAAGGCGGTCGGTAGGGTAGGTGCCAGGTAAACTCTGAAGGCGACCACCGGGACCGGGCGGCGATGGCGACCGCCGCGAGGGACAGGCGCCTGCCGCCGGCGCTGCCCCTGGCCACGCTCATCGGCCGCGAGCTCCGCGCGGGGGGCTCCGAGCGCCCGGCGCTGCGCTATGGCCACGCCGGCTTCGCCAAGCGCGGCGAGGATTACTTCCTCGTCAAGCCCGACTGCCTCCGCGTCCCCGGGGACCCCGCATCCGCCTTCTCCGTCTTCGCCGTACGTAACGCCTCCCTCTCCGCTGCTGCTGCTGCTGCTCTCTCTCGCTGCGCCCTGATCTGACGCCTCTCCGCTGCTTGGATCTGGCGCGCCAGGTGTTCGATGGCCACAACGGCGTGTCGGCGGCGGTCTACAGCAAGGAGCATCTGCTCGAGCACGTCATGAGCGCGCTGCCGCCGGACATCGGCCGCGAAGACTGGCTGCAGGCGCTGCCGCGCGCGCTCGTCGCCGGCTTTGTCAAGGCCGACATCGATTTTCAGCGCAAGGGTCAGTGCCACTGCCACCCCATCACGTATAGTATCGTTTGCAGTCGAGATTGGAGCTCAACGCCACTACCTCTTTCAGGGGAAGTGTCTGGAACCACGGCGACACTGGTGGTCATCGATGGGTTCACGGTCACAGTGGCGTCGGTGGGCGACTCGCGCTGCATCCTGGACACGCAGGGCGGCGAGTTGCAGCTGCTGACCGTGGACCACCGCCTGGAGGAGAATGCAGAGGAGCGGGAGCGCGTCACGGCCAGCGGTGGGGAAGTAGGTCGGCTCAATCTCTTCGGTGGGCAGGAGGTAAACCGATTCAGTTCGAGTGAATCACTATCTTGCTTATCCTCAATCAATTGCTTAGGAACATCTTGCTGATGCATTGCTGCATGAATGTTGGGGAGTTTAGGTCGGTCCTCTCCGGTGCTGGCCTGGTGGCTTGTGCCTTTCAAGATCCATTGGGGACATGGATGTTGGGGAGTTCATTGTGCCCATTCCACATGTCAAGCAAGTCAAGGTTGATATAAATTACGAAATGCAGGGATCTGCACTTTAATTTTTCTGTGACGCATGTTATGCTGAGTTGTCAAAGTTGCTTCTTTGTGATTTTTGTAATTTCAGCTATCAAACACCGGAGGAAGGCTGATAATAGCATCAGATGGCATATGGGATGCGTTATCCAATGAAGCAGCTGCACAAGCATGCAGAGGATTGCCTGCAGAACTGGCAGCCAAGCTTGTCGTTAAGGTAATTCAGCATTTAGCTGTACTACTTTGAGGCCCCGAGTGGCGCAGCTAAGGTTGGCTCAGTTTCTAATTTCAATGTCCATTGTTATGTCCATGCAGCAAGCTCTGAAAACAAGCGGGCTAAAGGATGATACCACCTGTGTCGTAGTTGACATCATCCCATCCGATCATTTGACATCACCGCAATTGTCTCCAAAGAAAAATCAGAACAAGTTGAAGTCACTTTTTCGTAGAAGGTCGCATAGTTCAGTTGGAAAGCTTGGAGGAAAGTCTGCCTCCATTGGTTCTGTGGAGGAGTTATTTGAAGAAGGCTCTGCAATGTTAGAAGAAAGGTCTGCTTGCTGCTCCAATGCTCCACTGCATTCGTCTTTGTGTTAATTTCTTTGTCATAGATGATCAGTATCATTTTCTTTCGTGCTACACACAGAGCTCGTTTTCATATTGGATTTTAATATAATATATATATGTTTGGCATGGTAAAGCAGGCTACTTTGTGAGCCTTGTTAGTTTAGCATATCTGGATAGGCTGTTTTATTTCAAGGGTCTTTGCCTTTAACGTTTTCCCATTACCAACTTGCATTCTCTTGTATATATGCTCAGTGAAGCTTTTGTTGACATGTCTTGTCAATTTTATTTGTGATGTCAGAGCTATTTTAGTGAAAAAAAGGGGTTAACCTAGACCTTTCAAACAGCCATTTTTTTTCATAAACTAGAGCACTGATGGTGTTTTACTTGTATTCTGTATACATGACGAGAGTGTTTAGCTGAACTTGGTGTGCTACCATGAGCTGGGTATCAATCTTAGGAGTACAAGTTACCTTCCTTCCCCCCCTTTTCCCCCCCTTTTCCTCTACATGTATACAAGATTAACAATGTACATTCTTTGATTTTTTGCATCAGCTTTAGAATATACAATTTGCCCAGGTGTATATGTAATATGTTATCAGACCTGTTTTGAACTCTTACCTCTAGTCTCTAGACGTGACATAAAATGTTTCAGCTGCAAACCTGGTATGAACAGACTATTGTTTAGAGAACTCTTCACTAGTTTGGTTACAACTTAGGAATGCTTTCGGACTTTGAGTCTATTGCTAAAAATTTCGTGGTGCTCAAATGCTTAGGGCCTGTTTAGATGCAGCCAAACAGCCAAAACTTTTGGAGAAATGAGCACTTTTTGGAAGAATGGATCTAAACAGGGGGCTTGTAAAACTTGGCTGTAAAGATTTGGAATTTGGGACCTTGGAGCCCAAAAACTGTGTAAACTTGCTTAGGGACCCGTGTCATGTGTCTTGTTGACCAAAAAATTTGGGAAGCATCTAAACACCTATTTGAATATAAAGTTTACAGCCAAAAGTTTTGGGATGTAAAGATTTGGGATCTAAACAGGCCCTTAGTTTGGATGGCTGCTCTGCGTTTTGTTGAGAAAGGCTAAACTATAAGGCCTCTATGTTTTTGTTGGCTTCTATCATCCTATGGTGCCATTAACATCCAGGCCTTCCTGTTGCAGGTTGGGTAGGAATTTGTCCTTGAAAGCAGCTTCACCACCTTTTCGCTGTGCAATCTGCCAAGTGGACCAAGAGCCATTCGAAGATTTGATGACAGATAATGGAGGTGGTTACTGCTCTTCCCCATACGCTCCATGGGGTGGTCCACATCTCTGTTTGGACTGTCGGAAGAAGAAAGATGCAATGGAAGGTAAGAGATCTAGCCGCTCTACAGCATGCAGGTGAAACAATCAAGACTCTGTTTAAGTCAAGCCTGCGGCCTGCCTGCTTCACAGAGAAAAGAAGCAATGAGAGGACAATAAGTTGCTGGATCCAAGTATAATTGTTTGCTGAAACTAACTGTATTGCCAGCCCGGTACAAAACATATTTGGTTGGTGAGCGCTAACTAGTCTGTTACCTGCGTACAACCCATATGGAAAAGTTTGATGTTGCGGAAATAGCTCCAATGACGAGGTTGTAGTTTTGACGGTACCCTGTAGTGTGCCTCTTGTGCAGGGAAACATTGACCTGCCTATTGCTGCCTGTGATTCCCCCCCCCCCCCCCTCCCCCTTCTATATAATAGCTACTGAGGGTTCTCTTTGTATTATTCGTGGAACATATTTTTGGTGGGATTGAAGTAAGTACGAAGCAATGTACTTATGTGTAAAATATTCCTTGAGTAATGACCTGTTATTGATGAATTGGCTTCCAGATATGCCTTTCTTGCATTTGAGTTTTGAACTATTCAATTCAATGTCGACAGATGCAGAGTATAGTTGATTGGTCAGATTGGTGTCGTGGTGAGCAGTGTTTGTGTAATGACCTGTTATTGATGAATTGGCTTCCAGATATGCCTTTCTTGCATTTGAGTTTTGAACTATTCAATTCAATGTCGACAGATGCAGAGTATAGTTGATTGGTCAGATTGGTGTCGTGGTGAGCAGTGTTTGTGTAATGACCTGTTATTGATGAATTGGCTTCCAGATATGCCTTTCTTGCATTTGAGTTTTGAACTATTCAATTCAATGTCGACAGATGCAGAGTATAGTTGATTGGTCAGATTGGTGTTATGGTAAGCAGTGAAATGTTGAATTTTTCTAGCGATTGCCTTTGCAATGTTCAGTTGATATAGAAGTGCCGAATTTTGGGAGGTTGGGATGGGTGTATTGGTCCCCAGTCCTCGAGTGAGCAGAACCGATTATTATAAACAGGAGCAGCAAGCAGGGCAGTGAAATGTTAGATCGCAATTGAGCAGAGCAGCAGACCTCCATCCATGGATGTTGACCTCCTCTTCCAGCTCGAGGTAGTGCATCCTGCGTCCCTTGTCCGGCCACGCTGAGATGGATACGGATACGGTGTCCGCCGTACGTCGCGCTGGAGCAAGGCGTCGTCCCGACAATCGCCATCGCTGACATGTCCCTGCGAGACGCTCATGCATGGTGCAGTTTGACACGGCGACGGAGTTGGGACTTGGGAAAGAAGCGGGACGCGAGGCGAGATCGACTCAACAACGACCAAATCATCTGATCCGGCCGGCGCCGCGCCGTCCTTGATCTGGTGAAGGAGATGGATACTATTAAATCAGCAAGTGATCGCACATTGGTTTGTTTGGACTTTGGATCAGGAGGAAACAACAAAACAATGAAGAAATAATATTCAGAGTTGCTGTATTCAGGTACCTCATTTTTTTTAAAAAGAAAATTTCAAGCAACAATCTTTCACAATCAACTAGTCTACAGCTAAAAAGGGCAACTCACGCAAACGTAGCATTAGCTCAGCTAGTTGGATTTCTTGTGTCTGGCTCGGTTTTAAGGTCATCTTTGGATGAGATTTTAAAATCCTGATTCTGGATAAAAATAACCTCTGTTTATTTCTTGGATTCTGTGCATGCGTGCTATAATTCCCTAGAATCATATGGTGTTTGGAAAGGAATGTAGGATTCTAAATTTTTCTAATCCAGATTCTTAAAAATCCATAGGTATCCAAATTGTACCTAATAAGTCCTCTAATGTGGGATAAGACAAGAGTTTTTTTTTTAAAGATTTTCTACTTAAATCAATTTATATATCAAATATACTCCATATATAAGTATATGGTATGAGGGATAAGCCCTCATATAAGAGGGGGAGATAAAAAGAAGGTAAAATTCAATTCAAATATTTAATTAAGTTCATAAGGCTATTCCATAATTGAATCCCAATCAAAAAATTGACAAATGAGCTCACAGTTTTTTGGATTTATTTCAGTGTTTAAGAAAGCTATTATTTCAAGTGATAGGTATAAAGCTATTCTTTGAGGCGCCTGATTTTCCTAGATACAAGGCATTCTTCAGGCGACGGGGTTTTCTGGATTTATTCTAGTATTTAACGGAATTATTCTTTTAGACGACGTGTTTTTCTATATATACTTTTAGAGGACAGTTTTTTTCTAGATTTATTAATTATAGGTTACGATTTTTTTGATACAAAGCTATTCTTCTGGGCAACGAGTTTTCTAGATTTATTTTGGTATTTAATAGAGCTATTTTTTCAAGTAACAGGTTGTTGGTGCAACTCAGTTCAGCTCTTTAAAGGTGGGTCTCTCTCTATAAAACAAGAGACAGTTCACACTGTTTTTTTAGTAAAGCTATATTTTATTTATAGCTAAACAGTAACAAAATTCACAATGAAGACGAGAAAATATATAATCCTCTAGCTGTGTGCATCACGATGAATTCATCATGGTATAATATAGGCAATTTTAACAACGGAAAGAATTCTATAATAATAAATATAAATAAAAAAGTTACATAGACGACGAATAGCGATGATGAACAAAATTAGTAAGCCAACAAGAGGAAAGTGGAAAGAAGCAATAAACACAAGTGCAGGGGGACAGGGAGAGCAGCAGGCTTGGTCCCCTGGCTCGGGATCCTCAAGGGCATGGCGCACTCGTCGCCGTTGAAGAAGACCTTGGACGGGAAGCCGTCGCCTGCGATGACGTCGATGCCGGGGGTGGTCTTCTTGGTGAAGGAGAAGACGGACTGCAGCTTCCCGGGCACGGGGTAATCGACGCCGCTCATGTTGCTCTCGCCGAGCAGGAAGTTGAAGCCTTGGGAGCCCTTGACGAAGATGGTGTTGTTCCCGACGCGTGTGGCGTTGAAGGAGTATGCCTGTTCGAAGCCGTCGTACGCCCCGTCCATGACGATGGCCGTGAACCAGTCCGGCATGTCCGTGGCGTCCCAGTTGAAGAGCGTCAGGCGCGCGCTCCAGCCGCCGGTGAAGTCCGTGGCGACGTGCCAGTTGATGCTGACGCCGCAGAAGTCGCCGCAGGGCATGGGGTTGGGCACGCCCAGGTGCTTCTGGTCCGCCCACTCGAGCGCCTCGCTGGCCCGCCGGTCGAACGGCATGAGCAGCGCCTGCGGCGGGAGCAGCATCGCCGGCGCCGTGGTGCTGCAGGTCGCCGTCGCCGGCTGAGTGGCGGGGCAGCCGCACGCGCAGGTCCGGCAGGGGACCACCGACTCGTTGTAGAAGGCGGAGAAGGAGACGCAGCACCTGGGTGGCTTCGACGCGGTGGTGATGTTGCACACCACCTGCCACGTGGCCACGGCCGCCGTGGTGGACGCGAGGCCGCTGGGGTCGGGGTACTCCGACGGGGTCACCGGGATGGGCGCCCCGCACGCGTACTCCGGGTTGAACGGCGACGAGCCGGTGACGTTGAATCCTGTGGGCGGGTAGAGCTTGGTCCGGTTGAGGTCGGGCGGCATCTTGTAGACCTCCATCTGGAACGCCGACTTGGACTGCGCGGCGGCGTCCATGGACTTGGGCAGGACGGTGCCGTTCCGGCAGCAGTGGTCGATCCGGCCGATGTCGGTGTCGTTGGCCCGCGACAGCGGCAGGTCGTGGACGACGGGGGTGCGGTCGCAGTTGAGCACCTTGGACAAGTCGAGGCCCTTGTAGTACTGTCCCTGGGGACCGTACAGGCAGCCGGCGGTGTCCACCTCCCGCGGGTAGGCGCCTCGCATGGTGCTGATGAATTCTTCGCGCTGCCACCGCCACGACAGCTGCCAGCCGTCGAGGCGGCCGAGCGGCGCGTCGTTCTCGAGCGTCACGAGCGCCAGGTAGGTGGTCTCGTGCGACTGGAGCACGTCGTAGGTGATCACCAGGTCGCCCGTGCGGCGCGGGAGGAAGCTCAAGCTCCTCGCCGGGTCGGTCCCGTCGTCGTCGGCCGTGAACACGCAGCAGGTGGTGAGGTTGGTCGGCGACGTGGCGTTGGTGGCCGGCGGGCACGTGTAGGAAGGGTCGGCGAGCGAGAGAAAGGATGGGAGCGGTTCGTAGGGCCTGGGCCCGGCGAAGAGCGTGCCGACGAGGTTGACGGTGGCCTGTGTCTTGGCGGGGTCCCCGGCCGTGGAGATCGGGGTGAGGAGGTCCGTCTGCGGGTACCCGGTGAAGGACGTGGGCCTGCCGGCGTCCCCCGCCGTGGTGTTGTAGGGCAGGTCGGCGCCCGAGGTGAGCACGGCGCCGTCGACGCTGACGAGGATCTCGCCGTGCACGAACGTGACCTGCAGCGCCCAGGAGCGGAGCGGGCGGGTGTCCGAGTTGACGACGGTGGCTCTGGCGCGGAACGAGTATGGCTGGGAGTTGCGCTCGGCCTCGGCGACGTGAGGCCTGATCTGGTCGCGGCCCTGCAGCGAGTAGCTGAGGAAGATGCCGTTGCAGCCGGCGTCAGGCGCCGGCGCCGGCGCGAGCTGTGCAGAGGCGGTGTGCGCGAGGAGGAGCACAAGGAAGACGAAGGACAGCTGGGCGACGGGCATGGCCATGGCCATGGCTGAAGCAAAGCGAGGAAGAATTGGCTGCTTTAGGTATATATACAAATGAAGGTGGTGAGTGGATCGAGTCATCGTCGTCGGGGGGATGGGTGGAGTCCGTCCAAGCACACCAAGACGACGAAGACGAAGCCATCGAAAAGGAAAGCATAAGCGCGTGCGTGACGATCTCTATGCAGGGAGCAGGGACCCATGATGGAGGCTCATCTGTTGATCTCGTCAAAACTAAACTCCAAAGAAACAACAACATTTGGTAAGCAGAGGGGGACGGCAAATTTCGCCGGCGATCGATCGATATATGATAGTTGTAAACAGCTGGTGCCGTCAGCAAGCAAGTGTAGGAACCAGTCTATCTGCGACCCTCTCTCCTGCTTCTTCTGCTCACAATTTTCAAAGCTGATCGATGAGAGTGAGAGCAAGACCAGGCAGCAGGATGACGTATGGCCTGCCAGATGGAAAAAATTTGGGTGGACGACGGTTCCATCCCACCACTGGTGCGCCCCATTGGATGGTGGACGTGTGGCGGAGAAATGAATCCAACGCTCATGAGATTGTGGCTCCTCCTGACGTATCTCTCGGCTCTTTCAAAACAGCTGCTGTACCAAAC
The DNA here is from genome assembly GCF_000003195.3 of Sorghum bicolor. Lineage (NCBI taxonomy): Eukaryota > Viridiplantae > Streptophyta > Magnoliopsida > Poales > Poaceae > Sorghum > Sorghum bicolor. The sequence continues at coordinate 77,391,353 of NC_012871.2, forward strand.
AAAAACAGATCCTGCGTTGGTGTGCACCCAACCCAAAGGGAATGGCTCCAGCCGCGTCCGAGGGTGCGTGCACAGACACCACCAGGCCGCGCGTCGACGTTCGCCCGTGGTCTAGGCTGATTTTACCCGCCCTGCTGGTCCTCCGAGGACGACGGCTCCACCTCCACAACCACCATGGGCAACGACAGAGTTTTCCACGACGTCAGCGCCAGGGCTTCCGCGCGATCGAGCTAGTGTTGTCGTTGTTCCCGCTCAATGGCCGGGCTGCTTTGCGTCGCCGAGCCGAGCCGAGCCGCTGACCGCTACGCGATAACACAATGGGCATTCATTGATGGACTACTTCAATACGGTGCGGCCATCGAAGAGGGCAGGGGTAGTCCCGTCCAGAACTACGGCTCCCGGTGTACAACGACTTGTTTTTGTGCAGAACGCTAGAACGTCTTCTATTCCCATTACGGAGGGAGTATGTCATTTTTGGTTTCCAGGTATATTGTTTTTCCACTGCATCTACATATACACTGTGTGTGTAGACACAAATTAAAAGTTATGTATCTACAAAAGCTAAAACAACTTATAATTTTGAAGGGATGATTAGGTGAGTGCCCGAGTTTTACAACATGAAAGTACTTGTATGATGTGATGTTATCATGAATCACTTCAACAAAAAAAAAAAGAAATATCAATTCAACATAAACGTGGCCTTTTTGTTACAACTGCCATATCGACATATAGAAAGCACATATTCCATCCCGAAAGTATTTTTACCATTTGATGTGTGAGCACATCAATTTGCTTAAAATAATGATTCCGTGATTTCTTAGCACAATTAAGTATTTTGATCTAGTTGGTAATATTACTTTTTTGTTGTTTAAGCTTGTAGACAAATTAAACTAAATATGCTTGCGCTAACAACACCCAACCGAACCAACAAAATTGAGGTTATTGTTGTGGTCTGTCATGTATAGTTTTGGAACATGACTTTGATCACTTTGTACGGATCTCCCTGATTTGGAGACCATTTGCCAAAATTGTTACTCTCCATCCCATTTTTATAGATAGATGAGGAAAGCCGAACTTTGAGAATAGTCGAGGGGGGTAAAAAGGAAAATTTTTTATTATGATTTATTTAATAACTCCAAGTCTCCTTAGGCTTGCTCGCAAAAAAAAAAATGTCTCCTTATGCTAGGATCAAGTAAATCCGTTTTTTTTCTTTCATTCCTCAGTCCAGTTACACCAAATAAGAAAAAACTTTCTGTGGTCAAACATTGAGGCATCGTTTGGAATGCGAGAATTTTTTTCTATTTCCCTCGTTTCCTTTGTGAAAGTAGACTAATTCCTATAAAACTCCTATATGATTCCTGTAAATTACTATATTCAAAGAGGCCTTAATTGAGGACGGATCACATAAATAGCGGAAAAAGCTTCACGAAAGAATCATGCCACGTATCTGTCCACCTTATAAATGTAGAGTCATGGACAAACATTGTACTCCTCCATTTTAAATTGTAAGTCGTTCTAGCTAGCTTTTCAATGTACATAACTTTTACTATGTACCTAATCGTAATATCTAGATATGTACCAAAATCTATGTATCTAGAAAAGCGAAAACAAACTATAATTTGGAATGGAGGAAGTACTATATTTTATAGTCAACAATGAGGAAAAAGAAACAGCTTCTCACTTATATATATATATATCCCTAACTCGTGTGTTGTATTTGTACTCTTTGTACGGGCATTCACTGAGAGAGTGATATGCTCGCAAAAAAAAAAACTTGAGAGAGTGATAGATGGATCGATTTCTCAGCATTGTCATCCATTTCTGTGAAGAGCAGAGAAGATGGATACTGGTGACAACAGAAGGCCAATTTTTGTGTACAGAGTGGCACAACACGTGTGCTTAATTATGATTACATTAATTGTGGCGTGTCCTTGTTCATTTTGCTGATAAGCTATAACAGAAAGTATTGTTGGATGATTTGTTGTGAGAAAAAAATATTGTTAAATGGATGACAGATTTGATTGGTAAGCTTAAGAGAACAAGGTAATTACATAGGCCGTATACCAAACTCTATACACTAAATATAGATTGGCTGTGCAGCTAGCGTCTACCAAAGGACAAATACGACATGCATGCACGAGAACGAAAACACACACGTATATATAGGAGTATGATTAAGACGACGGATCGTAGTAATTATTATATAATCATCATGGAATTGCATGGTGGTGGTTTGATGTTTTTTTTTAATTATTGATTGAAGCGAAATGATGGTGGTTTGACGCTTGGCATATGCAAATGCAAAGACCGTCAATTTGTGTCGTGGGGCTGTGCGTTCCCCTCGCCGCGTTGGTCGACGACCGTCGTCTCCTCCGATCCTATCTCCCTCCCACATGCTGCGTCTGCGCGTCGATCATCGTATCCGCATGCATGCAACCAATCAACGGCCGGCCAGCCATCATCTTCGCCTCGCTGCTGGCTATAAGAGGTCGCGGCCATCCTTCCCTTCCCCAGTTACGTACTAGCTCGATTGATCGGCCACGCATACACATGCATGCGCACGGCACCGCCTGCAGCTTTAGATAAATTAGTTTGTCTGTTCGTCTGTTCTTCATTCTCCATTATTCCATCGTTTCCAATAATCAAATTATTAGCTATAGAAGAAGATCAACAAGATGAGCAAAGGTGCTATCATCGGCGCTTCGACCGTCCTTGTTGTGGCTGTGGTTGCCGCGGTGTGCGTGGTGTCGTTCAAGGGCAACAACTCGAGCAAGGGCGATGGCGATGAGAACATGTCCATGTCGGTGAAGTCGGTGAAGGCCTTCTGCCAGCCGACGGACTACAAGCAGACGTGCGAGGCGGAGCTGTCCAAGGCGGCTGGCAACGCGAGCACGCCGTCGGACCTGGCCAAGGTCATCTTCGGCGTCACCTCCGACAAGATCCACAAGGCCATCAGCGAGTCGGAGACGCTCAAGGAGCTCAAGAACGACCAGCGCACGTCCGGCGCGCTCAAGGACTGCAACGAGCTGCTGGAGTACGCCATCGACGACCTCAAGTCGTCCTTCGACAAGCTGGGCGGCTTCGAGATGACCAACTTCAAGAAGGCCGTGGACGACCTCAAGACGTGGCTCAGCGCGGCGCTCACGTACCAGGACACCTGCCTGGACGGCTTCATGAACGCCACCTCCACCGAGGCCTCCGGCAAGATGAAGAAGGCGCTCAACGCGTCGCAGGAGCTCACGGAGGACATCCTGGCCGTCGTCGACCAGTTCTCAGACACGCTGGGAGGGCTCAGCGTGGGGCGGCGCCTGCTCGACGACGCCGCCACCCCCACCCCGAGCTGGGTGTCGGAGGCCGACGCCGGCAGGCAGCGGCTCCTTGCCGATTCCGCCGGCGCCGGGTCTCCTGATTTCAAGCCCAACGTTACAGTCGCCGCGGACGGCAGCGGCGACGTGAAGACGATCAAGGAGGCCCTGGCCAAGGTTCCCCCCAAGAACAAGGATCTGTACGTGGTGCACGTGAAGGCCGGCACCTACAAGGAGTACGTCTCGGTGGCGCGGCCTCAGACGAACGTGGCCTTCATCGGCGACGGCGCGGAGAAGACCATCATCACGGGGAGCAAGAACTTCAAGATGAACCTGACGACCAAGGACACGGCGACGATGGAGGCGATCGGCAACGGCTTCTTCATGCGTGACATCCGGGTGGAGAACACGGCGGGCGCGGAGAACCACCAGGCGGTGGCGCTGCGGGTGCAGAGCGACCAGGCCGTCTTCTACCAGTGCACCTTCGACGGCTACCAGGACACGCTCTACACGCACGCGCAGCGGCAGTTCTTCCGCGACTGCCGCGTCACGGGCACCATCGACTTCATCTTCGGCAACTCCCAGGTGGTGCTGCAGAACTGCCTCATCCAGCCACGGAAGCCCATGCCCAACCAGGCCAACATCATCACGGCGCAGGGCCGCCGGGACAAGCGCTCCGTCGGCGGCACCGTGCTGCACAACTGCACCATCGAGCCGCACCCGGACTTCAAGGCCGACGCCGGCGGCAAGATCGCCACCTACCTCGCCAGGCCATGGAAGGAGTACTCCCGGACGCTCTACATCCAGAACGACATCGGGGGCTTCATCGACCCCAAGGGATGGCTCGAGTGGAACGGCGACTTCGGCCTCGAGACGCTCTTCTACGCCGAGGTCGACAACCGAGGCGCCGGCGCCGACATGAGCAAGCGCGCCAAGTGGGGCGGCATCAAGACCGTCACCTACGAGGAGGCGCAGAAGGAGTTCACCGTCGAGACCTTCATCCAGGGACAGCAGTTCATCCCAAAGTGGGGGGTGCCATTCATACCGGGATTGCTGCCGCAGGAGCAACAAGGAAGGACGCACTGATCATACCATGCATCTATCATCCATCCATCCAGGACCACCACCCTGTGCTTTTACATTTCTAATTTCTTTGTGCTTCAGCGTCACCGACTGACCCCCCGGCCCAGCCCACCTACTAATATGTCCACTGTACTCTAGTAGTATTTCGTCATTTCCCAGTCTTTTTTGTTTTGTTTTGTCAATTGTCAATTATTAACTATATAAATATTCGTTCCACACCTTTTTTTATTTATTTTATATTATATTAATTAGCCCTATATATATACATACATACATGCATAACTTTTTTTTTACGGCAAATTCATCAACTTTATAATACGATACGATAGCTAGTTTACGTTCGCAAATAAATAATACTCAAGCTACCTAGGCAACCAACTACAAGACAGACTTATGTAGACCAAACATTATGCATGCCTCTTACGTACATTAATTGCTTGCTGATTGCTCTCCATTCAATTGTTTTATAAATCGTATTTTTTCTGCCAGTTAGTAGTATTTTTCTCTCACGATAAATCACTTTCAGCCATGATTTTTAAAATCAGCGAACAGGAGAAACAGACACGTGATTTGCCTCCTGTTAGCTTCTCTGGTGAATTTTGGTAGACCATTGAAAATATCCAAAGAGAGACGATCTCCAATCGCTCCCTAAAACATCTTTTCTTTTTCTAATTTGTTTTTAACGACAAAGGGAAAAATAAAAAAGAACCCAATTTGTTTTGTACTTGTAATAAGTAAGTGAGCTAAATACAAGAATACTTCTGTAGTAAAGAAAGATGTAAAAAGTAGCATGTATTTTGCAGGGGAGAGGACTGTCAAAAAAAGGAGAAGGACACTGCGCTGCTTGCTTTTTCTTCCTCCTGCTCCTGCGCCTGCGCTGTAGAAAGCCAAGCCAGAAGGCCTCCGCCCAGGCGCCCAGCGCCCACCTCTTCTCCTGCCATTCCCCCAAAACCCCCTCCTATCCTCCTCCTACGGCGGCGGCGGCGGCGTCGTCGTCGTCTCTGCTTGCGTCTCTGGTACGTGTGTGATCATATCGAGGCCGGCCTCTTCTCTCTCGATCTCTCCTGTCTCAGAGTATAGTACCAACCCAACCCTTTCGTTGTTGTTCTGCTTCTTGTGCCCTTCTCAGAGAAGAAGGAAGGAACAAGTTGATGGCGAGGAAACCAAAGAGGACCCGATTAGACTGTTCATTTGATTGGGTGAGGGAGAGGGTACGAGGCTATAGTATCATGCCACCTGTGACCACACAGCCAGTACCAGGTGAGTTTGATAAACATTCGACTCCATCTCTCCTTCTCCTCCTCCTACTACTACTATCTACCTTGATTCTTGGATTTGTTGCGACCAAAGGCCGTGCCTTTTTGTTTGTATATAACTCGATTAAAAGTCTTGCCTTTTGCTACCCTTACCAGATAGATCTGTATAATCTGTGATATGTGTATAACTGCTTTGTATCCTTCGTGGTACCTATGGGGTTCTTGGATTTGTTGCTACCAAATAAAGGTCGTGCCTTTTCTGTTTGGATATACTCTCGACCTAAAGGTCTTGCCTTTTAATTTGCTGACCTGATTAGATCCATGGTCTATCAGTATAATGTAGGTACATATGGGGTTTATACGTGGTATGCAGTAATTAATGGTCTATCTATATCATGTATGGGGTTTTTGGAATTGTTTGCTACCAAGTACCAAAGGCCGTGCCTTATTCGATCGGTATATATAATCTGTGTATATAGATAGAACTGATTGCTCGTGGTATCTCTGGTATATATATATATGTGATAATGGTTTTATCATGTACTGTACGGGGTTTTCGTATTAATTGTTTTCATGCATGTACAATACGATCGGTGTCTCCTTTAATTTGCAGGAAACTGTGGAGCACATGTGGCCGTGGAGGCGTTTGAATCGAGAGCTCGTATTCTGAACGCCAAGGAGAACCAACCGTTCCCGACGCTGTCTCTATATTGCACCTCATTGATCAGTTGAGGGATGCAATGGCGGCTGCTACAACAGCAGCGGACAGGCAGAGGGTACGAGATGAAGAGACTCCGTTCCAGCTTCTGAGGCACACCGGCGTTGTAAGCAAAGACGACTACGATGCTGCTCCCGCCGGACAAGGCTTCGCAAGGAATGTCCAGGTACCTACTTGTTCATTGGTACGCTGCATATATATGCATCTCTAATCTAATCTAATCTAATCTAATCTAATTGATTCATTCATTCATGTGCTCAGCTCAGTGACTCTATATAATCGTTTTGTGATGCATACTGCAGGGCCTACAGCACTACAGGATTCAGGGCCATAGAGTCTGCTACATCAGGCCTAACAGTTTGCAGCAGAGATACGGGCGGCAGGGAAATGGGGATCCAGTCAAGGACACCCTGAAGGAGATCACTAGCCACGGTCCGGTGTACGGGTGGTTCGTCCTCGAGGGAGCATCATTTTCGGCTGCAAGGCATGGTATTTATCGTGCGTCGCCGACTGGACACATGTCAGATACTCATGCCATACTTCTCTACGGCTTCGGAGCCCGTGGTAGGCGGACCAGTGCTTTGTGTTACCAGAACAACTGGGGCAGACACTACCACGTCAACGGACGGGGTCTCATAGAGACCAACAGCATCGTGGCGGCGATCATACCCCATGTTGAAAGGAATTGGTAGTAATAGAGGGTGTCTCATGCATGATGCTTGCTACAAATTTAGACAGACAGCTAGAGTTCGTTCAACATGTAGGCTGAAGATTCACATTCCAAACTAGTTGAATGTTAGGAGTCCAAAATTTTCATGTTATGGATCGAGCACACGTACGTGTGCATTCTCTTCAACATCTATGGAAATTGTTTTGAATTTAGTTTCAAAATGAAACCTAATATTGACCATGCGCTTTGTTGGATTCACTTGAGCACGTATGCTGAAAAATTACATGAAAAAAGACTGCTTAATTTTCAAAAAAAATGAACTTTAGGAGGGAGAAGCAAAGGTGCTGGTCACGGTCATGCCATCCATCACGGCTTCACTTGTTTTTAGGTCACGCCAGGAGAAGAGAAATGGCGTGACTCTTGTATTGAGTCACGCTAAATAAAATAAAGTGACTTAATCTCATATTACAATGGTGTTATATATGAAAAGTATTTTAAAAAATATCGATATGTTTATTTAGTCACGTAATACGTGACATTCATTTGTCACACCATATAAAAAATCTAGGAAAGATCTTCTAAATTTGCAGTCTAAAAAAGTAGTATTCTATATATCATGTAATTTCTTAGCACATGTGCCAAGTCAAACCCAAAATTTCTTAATTTTAGGCATGCTAAAAACTAGGCTGTGTTTTGAAATTAAATTATAAAGCATCAAAACAAGCTTACAATTTTTCCATCACATGTCCATTAATGAAAACTGCAAATCACATGCTTGAAATCCAAACAGTTTTATGAAAGATTGCTATAGATGTAATAAGTGCTCGAGTACAAGAAAATACATTAACGCAAAGTAACGTTAATTTCTAGACAAACACGTAAGATCCCTAATGCTAGAGTGAAAAACTCGGTACACATGGTTTATGGATTGTAGCACTTTCAATACTATCACAACGATTCACAACTCACAATCCCATCACACAATTTCCTGGAGGGGCCGAGGGATTAAAAGGCTGTGCACTCAGATATCCACCATCAACAGGATGCATAATTTGAGGTGGACAGACTCCACAACCACCAAACTTTCTGGGTACTCCTACAAAGCAACAAAAATAATAATTTAATAATAATAAGCACCAGCTTCTGTTTGGTCAGGTTCAAATAAAAAAAAATGCTCATAATACAAGATGGAGAAAAGTACAAATGCATATGTTATGATAAATAATGTATCAGCAAAATACAAAGGACACACCAAAGTAACTCATCAACCAACAATCTACTATTTAGTATTTACTCCAAACAAAACAAGCGGCATGCTATATACACAGAAAAAATATATATCAGGAACCGAGCTATAAAAACAACACTAAAGGTTGCAGCGTTCATCAACTCGAAATTATATGCTGTACTGAGGATTTAAAGAGTAACTTCAACTTAATGAGACAAAAGAGAATATTAGTATCCTATGTGCTCTCACTCCACATCATTCCATGGCTGCAATCAAGTCATCTGTGCTTCATTTTTGCTCAATCATTGCACAGAGAACAGGAAATTGCACCATAACACAAAGGATAAAGATAAAGACAAATGCACAGGTAAAGAAAATAAAAATTTCAATTGATTACACACCTGGATCCAGCTTAACACATGAGAGACAAGAGAGTCCGTTATAGTCACATTTCACTTCAGTGAAGAAGTACTTAGGAACAAGATCAGGACAGGTGGTAGCACCTTTCCGCTTAGCAAGGAAATTGGCATGTATCCACACACCATTGAAGATAACGGAATTACTGTCCACAGCTTTAACAAGCTCATGCTCATCCCCCTGACGAATTTATACAACAATACATGTATAGATTGTTAGCAACTCAAATGACGTAGTGAACAACTGCTAAAAAGCAATTATAACAGCTGGTACATTAACCCAGTCTAGAAGACATATCTACCATAATAGTTTGACAACCTTTATGTACCTTTCTGTTGCAAACTTCACAACAGTTTTGATTATGAATATTCCATGTATTACTATCGTGGATTGACTATTTTTATTGAGAGAATTATATATGTTACCCCGTGTTGACAAAATGCTCTTAAGTATGCTGACTCCGTGTAGACAACAGACACACCATGATATGGCGCTAAATGCTGAATGACTAGCCCATCACTAAATGGCACCATCTGCTATTTGCAGATTCTAGTAGTACTGACCTGATTCATGCTGTTGTAGTGTTCCAGACCCATCTGCGCACATGTTGAGGTCTGATTCGATTGCCTATACTTAGGTTCCTTTCTGCAAGAGAAAACAACATTACATTTCTCTTTTACAGATAGCCATTGAACCAGACTGTGGACAATGAATACTCAATGTCTCATTATCACATAGAGAACATGCAGAAAGGAATTGGGTAAGTACAGTGTTCGTTTGCACAATGATTCTGGAAATTAAGGTGATAAGTTGCAGGAATAAACCATGAATGTTAGACCTTAGGTGCACTTTACTAGTGGGAAACAGGAAGAGTATGGCTTGTAGTTGCCAACGGCAAACTTCGTTCCAGTCAACATTGACAAATGCTTAGATGTGATGATACATCTAAAATCAAGAATGGTTACATTTTGCCAGAAAAAAAGAGCTATAAAAGTATGTAGAAACAGTAAAGCAAACGAGCGGGGTAACATGGGGTGAAAATCTCTTCAACAGGGCTTGCATTGCAGCTTCACTCTAGGGGTGGGGTGGGGATAGCAACCACAATTTACTGGACAGACATAATCAAATACGCCTAAACCGCTGCATCGTAATGGAATTCGAAGAAGCGATGAGTACAACAATGCAAAAATTAAGTAATAAGGTGAAGGGTAAATTAAAGGGAGAGGATCGGAGGTGACTTGCCTGAAGTCTGATTCTGGGGGAGCGGGCTCGCTGGTAGAAGGGACGATGTGCTTGCTGGTATTCTTCGGGATCGGGACGTAGACTATGCGGTTGCGGAGGCTGTAGCTGACAGAGGCATATTCATCACGACCGTCAGCCAGCGGTGCCCGAGCGGTGGAGGACTCGCGCTTCCGGGGAAGAGCCGGTTCCTTGGTGCGCTTGGTCCGGCGTGAAGCCTGGGGCTTGTGCTGCGCTGGGCGCTTGGCCAGCGGGGTCTCCACGGCCTTGCGCTTGCCGTTGAGGCCGGTCATCTCGACGCCGCCTTCTCCCCTCGCTGATTCGATAGATAGATAGATATCTAGGGTTCCGCGGTGGTTGTACGGCGAGGAAGCCGACGAAGGGTGGGGAGGGGAAAGAGGAGATGGGAAGCCCCGGCGGCTCCGGATCCGTGTCTTTGATTCCTGTGAGACGGTCGTGCGGGCCGATCGGATTGGCCCAAGACGATATAGGCTGTACGGATCAGGCAGGCCTGGGCTCGTATTGACTTTCTTTAAAATAATAACAAAAACTTTATATAGTTTACGTATATTACTAGCGGAGATGCACATACAATAAGCACGTATTTATTAAAAAAATATATTTTATATTTAAGGTTTAATAAAGAATTTTTAAAAAATTGATTCGTATATTTGAGCTCTAGTTCTGGATTGCGTTACTAATTCTTTTGTAAAAAGTCTGGTCCAATTTAGTTGGGGAATATACATCGATTTTAATTGCCTTTACAGAATTTCTATTCGTCTATCAGGTATCGGGTGCTATTATGTTTCTTAATCAATCAGTTTTCTGTGCTGTGATCTTGTTGAGATTCGTGCTATTTTTTTAGTGTGTGTCCACGTAACGGGCTCGTTTTACTACGTCGTCCTATTTTTGGTCCATCCTTCATTCTGTTATATGTTTTGGTGTTTTTTTTTTTGTATTTTTCTACTTTCGACAGTAAGACAGCTTCGATGATAGATAGAGGCCTTGTTTAGTTTTAAAATTTTTTGCAAAATAGGAATAGTATTACTTTCGTTTGTATTTGACAAATATTATCCAATCATGTACTAACTAGACTCAAAAGATTCGTCTCATCAATTCTGACCAAACTGTGCAATTAGATTTTATTTTCGTCTATATTTAATACTTCATGCATGCGTCTAAAGATTTGATGTAACAGGGAATCTGAAAAATTTTGCAAAATTTTCTGGGAATTAAACAAGGCCAGAGAGAGAGAGAGTCTGCTTATTTCTCATTGGCGGCTCGGATTGGCCCAAGACGATATAGGCCCGCGCTGGCTCTGGCGTCGCTGGAGGCGTAGGCAGAGGCGGACGCGGAGGCGATGCGACGACAGAGACGGAGGTGGAGTTGCTGACGCCATCTCTGGCTCTGGTGTGGCCGTCAGCTAAGGATTGTGCTTCTCTCGTCATCTTCGTCGCTTACCAAAGTTGAAGGTGCGTGTTGTCATCTGTGTTTAAGTTGATTTTGGATTTCATTCAGGCCTTGTTTAGTTTCAAAAAATTTTAGGAAATCGACAATGTAGTATTTTCGTTTGTATTTGACAAATATTGTCCAATCATGGACTAACTAAGCTCAAAAGATTCGTCTCGTCAATTCCGACCTAACTGTGCAATTAGTTTTTATTTTCGTCTATATTTAATACTCCATGCATACGTTTAAAGATTCGATGTGACGAAGAATGTGAAAAATTTTGCAAAATTTTTGGAAACTAAACAAGGCCTCATTTTGGTTCATCGGCATTTTGTGTGTACACGAGGTCATCAGGTCAAAGGGTGTACCAAAGGAAGGTGGATGAGTTGGATTTGTTGACCAGCAAGTTTTGGGCATAAGGAGTGGAGGGCGTGTGAGCACCGGTGGCCAGTAAGTTTTGGGCATAATGAGTGGAGGAGACTTTACCCTGCTTGAATCACTGATCGAGTTCAAAAGAAATATGCAGGTTTAACTATGATTTGCTTTGCTAAATGTGGCTTTATATAAGTCTGTAGTCTGCTTGTGGATTTCTCTATTTGTTCTTTTTAGTGTTGTGATGCTGTTACTTTTATAGTTCTCACACTTCACCAATTATCTGTGTGCTCATGGATTTGGTGTTCCAGTTTTCTGTGCTTATTAATGTGCTGAAATCAAGTGATATTTTGGGTAACCTGACCTTGAGTTTGAGCTCCAATGGTATCTTATTCTCAATATATATTATCTCGTCTGCTTCCGATGGAAGTTCTGGTTGCATAATTCATGGCTGTCTACGGTCATCATTGAGGCCTGCTATGTATTTCGACGCGTAAATAAATTATTCTAGTTCATTCATAGATTGCTTCTAGAGGAAAAGTAGTGTTACGGTTATGTGGAAATTGAAGTTAGTCTTTCAGACTCTGTTTTCTAGCACACAAACAGTTCCATATGTGTCGACTATTAGTAGTATTGCCTGTCTATCAAAAATTTGTCTATGATCTCCTCCACTACCCATTTTCCATCATCTTATTTTATTCATTATTTTTTATTTACACTGAGTGTTATGCTTTAGTTTGTTCCTTAATTTTAGTGTACTTGAGTTTTTCTTATTGTGAGTAATATCCTGTTATTTCAGTTTTTCAGTGTCTTCTCTTGATTTTAGAATGTTTTGTCTTTTGTGTGTATGAAGAAATGCCAACTCACACATGAACTCCTCAGTCGTTGCTAGGAGTGTTGATTGTGCTTTTGATGTACAAGTGTGCTTTTAAATGGGTACATATCCTAATATTTGTGCCATTCTTTATAAATCTAGGAAGTAATAGCTTTATCTTTTACGTGGGTTACTTTTCAGTTTAGAGAGTAATAACACAGCTCAAAACCATTTCACAGGCTATGCAACACCATCAATATTTTTTATTTTAGTTGTATGTTATTCAACCTTTCTATTCTGAATAGCTTGTGGAATGGTCAAGAATAACACAATGGACTGAATTTATAATATGAATAACATGTGTTGTAATAGTCAATTAAATTGTGGACTGAAACTCATCTTGTAAAGTTTTAGTTTTGAGCTTTTCTATTCTAAGTTTGTTGTTACCTAGTCTACTATACAGAGAAGTTCTAGCCACCGGAAGGAGATATATGTTTCTTATAGGATCAAATGTTTTGAGTGAAGCAAGCCCACATTAGGTGAAGTTGGTTCACTAAAGTGTTATGATTTAGCAACTGAATGGTAGCACAGGTGAAAGCCCTAGTTTGGTTTTGGATAATTGATGAAACCCTAGTACTAACCTCTATGCTAAGTGTGTGTAGACTTAATGAGGTTGGTACATGCCAAGTGATGGAGCAAGTGATGATCATGGTGATGATAGTGATGACCACAAGATGATCAAGTGCTCAACTTGGAAAAGAAGAAAGAGAAAAACAAAACCCTTTGGAGATCAAGGCAAAGGTATTGCTTAGGGTTTTGGATTTGGTGATCAAGACACCATAGAGGTGTGATCACATTTAGGATAAATAGCCATACTATAAAGAGGAGAATTCTTTGGCTAAGCGGTTATCAAGTGCCACTAGGTGTCATTGTTCATGTGCATGCATTTAGAACCTAGTGAGCTAACTTAACTCCTTCGAAGAAAATGATTGTGAAAATGCTAACACACGTGCACTTGTTGGTACACACTTGGTGGTGTTAGCACACTTTAGAAGGAGGTTGAGGTTGAAGGGTAGAGAGGGGTTTGGGTTTTCACCTATGCTCGGCGCTTTTGAGAAAATGAAAAGCATATTTTCTATTGCGCCGGTGGAAAGTTTGGAGAAGTCGCGGGAAGAAACACTCACCGGACGTAGTGCATAGAGGCACTGAACGCGTCCAGTGCTCTATCAGTGTCTGACCCTGTTAGGGTTAGATATCGGACGCTGAGCACTGGATGCAGGGTAGCTCCTATTCGTGCGTCCGATGCTGCCTGTCTTCTGCACGTGTCTCTGTCTGAGAGCACCGGACGCTCAGAGTGCGTCCGGTGGTGCACGTCCGGTGTACTTGAACGTTTGCAATGCTCTCTGGGTAAGGGACCGGACGCTCAGGAGCGCGTCCGGTGTGTGGGTCCGGTGACCCCGTGTGTTTGTAGACCTCTCTGCGCACGAGACCGGTGTTTACCGGACGCGTCCGGTGCAAACTTGAGCGCGTCCGTTGTTTCTTTCTTGACCGTTGGAAATCAACGCGCGTAGTTCAAAGAGCTGACATGTGGCTGTTTCTAGAGCACTAGACGCAGGGGTTGAGCGTTCGGTGCCTCCTGCTTGAGCGTCCGGTGGCCTCGATTGTTGCCCAGTGAAAGAGCCAACGACTCTATTTGTTTGAGGGTCCTATAAATACGTGTTGGCCGGCTTGGGGCTCACACTCTTGGTATTCTAGCATACTTGACATTCTTGTGAGCCTAAGCAAACACCTCCCACTCATCTCCTTCATAGATTATTCATCTTTGTGAGATTGGGGGTGATTCCAAGTGCATTTGCTTTAGTGATTGCATCTAGTGGCACTTAGGGATCGATTTGGCTGCGGTTTTCTTCTTACTCTTGGTGGTTGCCACCACCTAGACGCCTTGGAGCAGCGGAGGAGTATTGGCACGAGTTGATGATTGTTCGTGGCCATCTCCCAGTGATTGTGAGGGGTCTTGTACTTTCCCCGGCGGAGAGCCGAAAGGTAAAGTAAAGTGCTCGTGTCATTGAGCTACCTCACTTGTGGGTAGGTTCTTGCGGTGTCCTAGTGAGGACGAGGTTCATGCTACACCTCTTAGCTACCGAACCACCAAGTTTTGGTCGACACAACAGGGACGTAGCGTGCCGGCAAGCACGTGAACCTCGGGAGAAAAATCGGTGTCTCAATTGTGTTTGATTGGCATTCTCCTGGTGCTTGATTGTCTATATTGGTGATTGGTTCATCCCCTACATGGCGGTATAAATATCTCATCCTATCCTTTATTTTCCGCAAAGTCGTGTAATTAGTTTAGTTGCTCACTTTGCCTTGTGTAGTATAGCTCACTAGTGTAGCTTATAGTGACATAGCTCTTGTGTGCCTAGTGATCATATCAACTAGAATTGTTGAATAGGTGGCTTGCAAACACCCCATTAGAGCTAGAGCAAAAAGCTTCGCTTTGTTATTTACTAACCTCTTGCTTTAGTCAGTTTGTAGATTTTTAAATAGGCTATTCACCCCCTCTAGCCATATTAGGACCTTTCAACAGGGCTGTCTTTGTAGCATCTATAAGTTGCACCCAGAATTTTGTGCATTGTTGTTGCTTTCTTCTTATGAAAAAAATGTTCAATTATTGTATTTCTCAAAAGCAAAAGAAAGCTCTTTACTTCAATGACTTGTCTCTATTTCTCAAGAAAATGAGGAGATCTAGATTCCTTCAAGCTACAGATGTTGTGTTGTGCTAACTGCTGACTAGAAGATATTAGTTTCAGTTTAATGAGTTCAGAGATTCAGTGTTGCTTTTCTCATCTTCATTGTCATTTACTGAAGCTGAGGGGGGTGCTGTCATCCGTGTCTCCCTAGTGATTTTGGATTTCATCCGTTTTGCTTTGCATTGTCAACATTTTTTGTGTGAGTGGACGCACAGGGACAAAGGGCATACCAAGAGAAGGTGGATGAGTTGGACCTAGGTGTCTAGCAAGTTTTGGGTGTGTGGAGAGAAGCGTGTCAACATTGATGCCTGCTTCCTGAATGAAGTTGGAGCGCAGGCCGTTGGAGAGGTTTAGGGAGCAGTTCTATCTAATCTCCTGCGACTTGCTTTTTTTGTTTACTAGTTGAATTCCCCGCGCGTTGCTGCGGGATTTTCTTAAAAATAAATCATTATATACATAGCATTACTATATGATATTTAGTTTATTATGTATGTACACATATGAATTTGACTTGCATGTATTTTATTGTATTAGATCTAGTAAAAAGTTGCTAAGCTAATAAAACAAAAACTAATATTTGATTACATTATAGAGGAATTAATTGGTGATGAAACAAATAGTGTATGTACATGACTTGTATGTGAATATATTAAACATTTAAAGTATTTCACATGATATAGATGACATGGTTATTTTTTATAATTAATATGGAATGACATGGACTTAGTGGGGAATGATGTGGACATCTTGCATGAAGAGATAAAAGATTTAGTGGATCACTTAGTGGGGAATGATATGGACACCTTGCATGAAGAGAGAATTCATCTAGTGGGGTTTAGCTTTATAAGAGTTATAGATATGCGTGTAGTAGCTTGAGCTATGAAGGCATCACCGTGTAATTATTGGTTTGTTGTGCTCCCAAACATTCAGGAATTAAATAACTGCAAGTAAATTAATGAGCACAAACGGTCATTCTGATAAAGTACTTGCACGTTGTCTATGTTAGGATCACATGTCTGCACTGTAATTAGTAGATAAGTTCATTAATTTGAGTTTTTTCCTTTCATTATGTTCATTAGTTTTAGTTTTTTTTGGTATATATTTCTTTATTGAGTATTAACCTGTTATTATTTTGTTTTTTAAATTTATTTTAGTTTAATTCATTTCATTATTTCTGCACACATTGTCAGCACATTTTTATTTTTTTTAGTTGTGTAGTTTTTGCAAGTTGTAATTGTATGATGTGTCATTTTCAAGCAATAGTGATGTACCGTTAATGTTCAGTTTCAATTATCTAATTTTTTAGAAACTATGTTTCTGTTTTAATGTTTTCGTTAATTTTAGTTGAATGAGTTCAGAGATTCATTGTTTCAGTTCCCGTTAGGGTTTTGATGGCTTCGTAAATCCTAAATATTAGTTCCAGTTAGTGGATAAATTTTTGTTTGCATAATATTCATTTTGAGTTTGAGGTTATCAGTGTTTTAGTTTACCCTTTAAGGTTGAGATGGCTACATACTTGAATAGTTGAATCATAGATATTAGTTGTTCTTCATTATTGAGTGTTTTTAGCTGTTGTGGATCCATCGTTGTTTATATCCCTATTTTTTTGACAAGGTTTATATCCCTATTATTTGTTTCTTGTTCTGTTCTCGGAGAGTCTTGATCTGTTCTTTGGTGATCTCGATGTATTGCAGTTTATCAATTTTTTTGTTTTTTCCTCGGTGACCAAGGCTCCTGACATGAGGTGCATGAGGTGCGTGAGGGGTTGAGGTCCAATCTGATTTCTAGAAACTCTGTGTGTTAGGCCAGTTTCAATGGACAGTGTCACTACACGGTTTCACATACCAACACGTCATTAAGATTGAAATAAAACCATCTATGAAATAACCCTAGCAATGAAACATTTCATTTTGTTGTTTCCAAGACTAAGCAAATTATTTAATTGCTGCAAAATGATTGGATCACGTGCAAGATGGGGAAACGATCTGGCCCTCAGTGGGGATTTCATCTCGTTTCACCGCGTGGGAAACAACGCCCGCGGAGTTTCACCATGGTGAAACTACTTCCTTCTCTCTCCACTTCGTTTCATGCAAAAAGTACAGTTTTGCTGACATGACGCTCTAATAAATATACATGACATCCTGGTGAAACCCCCACTGAGACTAGCCTTAGTGCGATGTTTCCATTAGTTTGTAGTTCTTTTGTCATTGTTTCTCTATTTATTGGTTTTTATTTTCTCACTTTATTTTTTATTTCCTTTTAACTCCTCCGTCTATACTTGATTACTTGGTAAAGCACTTGCACTTGGTTTTGATGAGGCACTTAGCTCTTGGTCAGTTTCAGAAGTATTGTTGCTGCACTTGGTCTTGATCAGGCACTTTGCTTGGTCAACCACTTGGCTTTTGGTTAGGCACATTATATAGAATATGGTGTTCTTGCTCGTTTAAGATTTTTTTCCCAAGAGATGTCTTCTAGATTTTTAGTATATTTAAATTGCTTTTAATTCAGTTTGTTTTGTACTTGCGGATTTCAACTTTAAGGGAGAAATGGAATGTTGTAGGCAATGCAGATCATGCGAAAGTATGAGTTATTATTTTCTTTCATACCTTTTTTTTAACCCTTTTAAATATTAAATACTATGTTTCCGTATTCTGAAGAAGCTCATCTTTTTTTCACGTGAGATTCCCGTGAGGTTTGTTGTTGCATAATCATTTGGTTGCATGCACCCGAGCACAGGATGTTGCCCATTTAAATAAGATCTGAGTGATGTTCGTTGGAATTTCAATCGCTTCAATTGTTTTAGGTCACCGTATATTCTGGATGAATTTATTTTCCTTTATCAACCAGATTCTGGCCTGGTTTTAGAACCTACGTGTCATGAAACAATTGGACACAAAAAAAACTGATTGATGGATTGAAACAAAAACAACCGAAAGACGTGTAGTCACTCACTCTCGCAATTGCCGTCCGGAACTAAAATCCATGGATTAACAACAATGTGAGACTGCCAACCAAATCATTTTTTTTTGTCGTGACCAAGTGTATCAATACTTGCTCCTACTACTCACTAGAAGAGTAGTTTTATTTATTTATTTAGCCTATTCGGATGGATGACACAAACCAGACGTTGATCATGAAATGCATCTTTGGCATTGCACTGCACTCGCGAAGTCACGACCTGAGACTGAGAATAATGATATATTGCCAACAGCTGTTTATTTGAGTTTATTAATAGCATCGGAAGACGCCAGGGGAAGACGACAAGGCGGCGCCGGCCGCTTCCTCCGCTAAGAAAAACATGGGCGCTGCCACGCCTTCCGTTCCGCACTTGACTTGACATCGCTCTCCCACCGCACTTGGCAGTGGGCAGACGCCCCGCCGCATCGCATCAGCTCGATCGCTGTCCCCTTCCCACCGCATCGCATAGCATGCTGCTCTCGCGTTCCCACACCCTGCCCCAGCCCCAGCCCCCAGCCCCAGCCTCGGGCTCTCCTCTCCGACCCTTCGCCACCTCCGCGCCCTCGCCGCGCGCTCGTCTCGTCCCCGCCACTAGGGTTCGCGTCCGCGGCGCGAGGCCTCGCTCCGCTCCGCCCCCGCCTCCGCGCGGTGGTGTCCGACCACGAGCAGCGCGGGATGGAGGCGGGGGAGCAGGGGAGGCCACTCCGTGTCGGCCTCATCTGCTGCGGGCCCTCCGGCGAGAGGGGCGTCTCCCTCAACTCTGCGCGCTCCGTGCTGGATCACATCCAGGTCAGTTTTCGCCTCGCTTGTTCATACTGATAATCTGATACCATTGCCATTCATGGCGCGCGGGTTTGAATTTGACTGGGAGTTGAATTGGAGCTGCTGCTGCTGCTGCTGCTGCTGCTGCTTTGACTTTTGAGCTACAAGTACACACTACCACACTGCGAGTTAGCTTCGGGTCTGCGCCACCCGCCACACCAGGAGTCACTGACTACTGCGATGATCACTTGATCATCCGGATCCCATCCTGAGCTCACTCATCATTTCAGCTAGAAGCTTGTAGTACTGTGCACCAACACCATGTGTTGTCTCGTCACTCGTGTTCCTCGCTTAGTATCTCTCCTTGCTGAATGTTGATGATATATAGTAAAATATCATGGTCCGTCCGATGCAGGGAGAGGATTTGGTGGTCCGCTGCTACTACATTGACTCTGCTATGAAGGCCTTCGCGACATCTCCTGTGCAGGTGACCTCATGTGCTTGGATTCTCTTGTTTGTTAATAATATATAATATAAGCTGAATATACTCTGGTTGTTGTCCTGTCTATGCCATTTTTTAATTGAGTTGGTCACACACTATTTTTTCTATAGCAACTGCCCCTAGTTGCTTGTTTGTTATTTATACAAGACCCTGAATCCCTGATCGAGGAATCAAGATCTGCTCAGCTTAGCAATACAATTGCCTCAACTTTTCTTAGCTTTAAAACTCCCTGTGGCCAGCTCAAGCTTTGTGTCATTCCAAGGTGCTCAGCCTATATGGATTTATGCACCTCTACTGGTGATGGTTACATTTATTTGAGCCCACTTCAATATACTGTAATAGTGTAATAAGACAAAGGTTCCCTTGGTCGAATTTGGGTTAACAATTCTGCTAAAACTAGTACCCAAATGGCAAGGCCTTTTATCCTTTATAAACTTGTTTGAGGCATGTACTTTGGTTGCTAGTTCCTACTTTATGAACTCATATTCAGTCAGAGTAAAATAACTGTTTCACATGTTTTGCCCCACAGCTATATTCCAACACGCCTTCGGATTTTGACTTCAAACTTGAAAGGTAAGCCAGTCAACAGCTGATTTTTGTTCCTTTTGAAGCTTTACTTCTGTAGTTTAGCCCAAGGATTTGACTCCCTATCTGACTTTGCGGAGCATCTTGCCACCAATGTTGACATTGTCTTCCCAGTGATCCATGGGAAATTTGGTGAAGATGGTGGCATTCAGGTTTGTTTTTACCAGTGAAATCTGATTTACAAGGAAAAGATATCGATTTGTGCTTGTTGATTCTACGTTTCACTTGCCGTTGCACTAGCTCTAGTGTTTGAATGGCTCTTAGTTGACCGTTGTTTACATACTCACCTGTTAACTTAATATGTGTGGGTCTGACATCCATATGTTCACAATCTCTTTGAAATATTCAGGAGCTTTTGGAGAAAGCAAATGTTCCATTTGTTGGGACACCTTCTAAGGAATGCCAGCGTGCTTTTGACAAGGTACATTGTATGTTTGTTTCAAGATTGCTCCTGACAAGATATGTCATCGACTTCTCCCTACCATCCTTCTATGTAATTGCATTCCTGGATGCAAGCCCACTATTCAGTACCATCCCCAGCTTTTTTCTGAATTGATGGGAAAGTGTTCTAGTATTATCCGTGAAACTTGTTTGCTGATTATGGATAATGTGGAACTTACTAGGACAAAATGTTCCATTTATTGAGCAAGTGGAGTTTATGAAATGTTATCCAGTGAGCAGGTTGAAAGTATTGCTACAATGTACAATCTTCTAAAGATGCTATGTGAAATGTGATGTGTGCATCAATATCTTGTTTTTTCGCTATTGTAACTTGTAATTTCATTTAATGTCAGCGGATCCATTTATCTAGTTCAGCGGATCCATTTATCTAGTTCCTTATTTTAGTCTTGAACATGGCTGCAGCATAGTGCATCGCTCGAGCTCAATGCACAAGGTTTCTTAACAGTGCTAAACTTTCTTGTGGAGGTGAGGCTTGTTTGTCATTTCATAGTGCCCTCAATGTGATATGCACTATCTTTATATTTATTAATGAGCATATTATGTAATTTTGTTTAAAAACAAGCATTGAGAGTCAAAATTTTTGAATCTTCAGCAATCAACACCATGCTTTTTTCTGCTACATTATCTGAAAATAAGTTTTGGTTTAATTATTCTGCCACCTCCAGTGGACTGAATCTTAATTAATGCTTGGAAAAAGGAACAAAAGATTTTCTTGTCTATCACAATATTACCACAGTAGCTAAGAAAAAATGGGAGTGTGGTTACTAATTCTGTTGCTCTTCTTTAGTGACCTGATCATGTATCCTGCAATTGTGTCTATGACAAAGCAGAAGGACAAGTTGGCCAAGCCAGAGTTAGAGGCATGGTTCAAAACTGTCAATCTAAACAAAGAAAATGGCAAAGTGATTGTAAGTGATAGTGTTTTACTTTAAAGATTGTTTTCAGGGTTGGATTGGTGAAGGGGTAACTTCTGATGTGCTTGAACAGGTCAAACCTACAAGGGCTGGGTCAAGCATTGGCATGGTTGTTGCTTATGGTGTGAATGACGCTGCCCAGAAAGCTGAGGAAATTATTTCAGAGGTGCAGACTACTTTCTACTATACTTCTGGAATCATTTAGGTTAAACACAGTAATAATTTTGAGAGCTTAAATTCTCTGCTGATTGATAGGGAATTGATGATAAAGTTATCATAGAAGTTTTCCTTGAAGGGGCACTGAGTTTTACAACCATCGTGGTTGATGTTGGGACTGCTAACAACAGTGAGCCTGTTGTTCTGCTTCCAAAAGAAGTATGATACATATCTTCGTTTGCTTATCTCTCTTATTCTGTCATGCTGGAGACATTGTAACAACTTGACCAAATATTCTGGATGGTCCTCTTAGGACAAAAGAAATACGCTGTTATCTATTGGTAAGTTTAAATTAAATGTGTTAGACAGCCTGAATTAACCTATTTTATTTCCTTTCCCTTTTACAGGTTGAGCTTCAGTACTCCAACAGTAGTGATACCAATAAGGACACAATATTTAACTACCGCAAGAAGTACCTTCCAAGTCGACAGGTATATAGCCCAGACTAAAATACAAGTTCTAGGGGCCATTTGTGCAAAACTATCTGCTCCTTTATGTTGATCTCTGCTTCTTAAGTCCTTCTGATTCATTTGAAACAAACTTATAGAACTTCTTGTGACAAGGCCTCGGTCAAATAATTCATTTTTTCACAAGCCTGGTTTTCTTACTAGAATCAATTCCAACGTTCATTGATCTCTTCCTAGGTTGCTTATCATTCGCCTCCACGTTTTCCGGCAGAGGTGATCGATTGTATAAGACAAGGGATTTCTCTTTTATTTCGTCGCCTTGGCCTGCATGACTATGCAAGGGTAGATGGTTGGTTTTTACCTTCTCCTGTTGCTTCTTTACCCTCAGCTGAAAATAGTGAAAAATTTGGAAATACCAAGTATGGAACTATTCTTTTCACAGATATTAATTTGGTGAGCATATTCTTGTTGTTCTTTGTTCTCAAGTTTGGATCATGTCTTGCAGTTTCTAGTGCATGATACCTGTTGTATTCTCTGTAACAGATAAGTGGGATGGAGCAAACCAGTTTTTTGTTCCAACAAGCTTCAACGGTAATAATAATATGACATCACACATTATAATTTGGCATTTCTGATTTTGGAGAAATTCTTATTTGAATAGCATACGTGATCATCCCTGCTATCTGTGCATCTTTTCTTCAAACTGTCAACCATTGAGGATATTTGTATTTTGGTATGATATGCAGTATAAATTAGTTTTGCTAAAGGTTTTTTTATACTCATTATCATGCTGTTACATAATGTAAGTATCATGCAAATACTTTTGTGCTCGTAATGCTTAATTTCGTTACTAACTTCAGAACCAAAAACAATACTTTTTCAGGTTGGGTTCTCTCACTCTCGAATCCTCCGTACAGTTGTTCAGCATGCTTGCTCGCGATTCCCTTATCTTGTTCCATGCAATAACGCTTGGACCGCTTTGTCCAGAAAACTACAACCGTCGAAACAAATAGGAGCAATCCACAAAGGTACATCAAGACAGAAGGTTTTTGTGATCTTCAGAGGGGACACTTCAGAGCGGTAAGTATCACTTATGAGTGGTACCAATGTCTGGCTTAATCTCCAAGGTTTTGATGATGTGAGATCTCTTGCTTTAAAATAATTGACTTTGCATATTCATTGTGTTTTTATTCTCATTTCTTGGTGCTTCCGCATTGTGTTTATAAAATTTCTGGCCATGTTGGTCTAGAATTTCTTGTCATTGTCTTGGATCTGTATGCCATACCATGCCATGCTTTAAGCTTGATATGATACGATACCATGTTTGTTGCCTACGTAGCTATGTTCTATTTTCATGCATCGATATTTTAGATTCTTTTAACTTCTGTTGCTTTCAGCTTGACGTGACACCGTGTTTGCTTGCTCCTGCAAATGGATATTTCTCATCCCATGATGAAGATTTCAGTGACACTTCAAGAGAAGTCTGGACGTTGCCGTAAGTGTTGCATCTCATTGGATCTTCTGGATAATATTGTAGTTATGCACCGTAACATTTACTTGGTAAAATGACTAAACTTGGCGTACTCTATGTGGCAGATATTCGTTAGTGTTACGACATACCACTGAAGAAGTTCATGCTGCATGTGTTGAGGTAACTGAGCCAGAACGAGTTAAAATAACAAAAAAGTTTGCGTGATCAAGTAATGAATGAACTTGGGCCAGCATTGAGCAAACATGATTGGTTTGCGGGCTTTGACATTGCTTATAAACAACCTATCAAATACTCTCTGCAACAGTGGATCAACCATGTAAAAGAAACTGAAGCTGTAGTCTTTATAGCATGTATTTTTCCAAACAATACTAATCTAGTCGAGCTTCTATGCACGCTAATGTATAATGTTGCAACTATTGCAAAACAATACGATCAGAAATGCATTGCATGTAATATTTCTGGAATCAATGGACTCTGTCAAGTGCCAATTATCCAATAGTATTGCTCCTTTTCTTAAATTAAACCAAGCATATAATTAGTAATGACACTATTCCAGATGGAGAGCCTTTCGCCTGATTGTTGCATTTATAATATACATCTGTTCCTTACTATTTCTTTTTTTTTTCTTAGGTGTTCATGTCTTGTGTGTTATATGTAGTGCATGGTGGCATTGGAGAGGATGGTACCATTCAGACATTGTTGGAATCTGCAGGAGTTCCTTTCACAGGTTCCCTTTTAGCTTATATAGAGAGAGTATTTTTATGTTGCCAAACTAAAGAATGTAAAAGCTCTTGTCATGCAGGACCAGGACCAATAGTTTCTAGAACATGCATCGACAAAGTTGCAAGTTCACTTGCTGTTGACCATGTATGAACCTTTGCAACTTTTACTCTTTTACGAGTTCCTATGGGTATTTAAATATTGATTTCCTAGCATGAATATAGAATGATATTCCATGATGTCACTGTTATAAAAACACCTTAAATCAATTTGTTAATAACACAACATTGCTCACCAAAAAATTCTGTCCACTGTGACCATGCCAAAGAAGTTAACAGTATTTGTGGTACTTTGTAGCTTGTTAGTTATGGAGTCCGTACCATTCCTAAGGATGTAAGAGCAACAGAAGAAGTACTGAAGTCATCTCTTGTTGATATCTGGAATGAACTTAAAGCAAAACTACGAACAGAAACAGTATGTGTGAAACCAGCTCGTGATGGGTGCTCAACTGGTGTAGAAAGATTATGGTCAGCATTTACTTAACTCTAGTCTAGTGTTTTATTAGTTATTCAATGGTGATGTATCTCGTAAGAAAACACTATCTATTTTCAGCTGTCCAAAGGACCTAGAAGTCTATACAAATGCATTGAGGAGGAAGTTTCAGTATCTGCCTGCTAATTGCCTGTCCAGGGTACCAAAGACAACCTAACCATGTTTTTGTGCCAATCGAGGAACTATGTATGCCAGTGATCAGATACACTTTTAACACTAGGCTATATTTTATAGGCACATGGCGTAATTGAGATGCGAGTCCCTCCTCCAGAGTCATTAATATTTGAGCCTTTTATTGAAACGGATGAAATTATCATTTCAAATAAATTGGGGAATGATAGAGCCCGCCATCTGGTATGGAAGGGTGAAAATGACTGGCTTGAAATTACTGATGGTGTAGTTGGCAAGCGTGGAGAAATGCACTCGTTAAATCCAAGTATCACAGTGAAAGAAAGTGGTGATATTTTATCTCTTGAGGAGAAATTTCAAGGTAAGTATCATGCATACTTTATAGTTTGTACTATTTTCCTTATTTATTTATGATCTCACAAATAAAGTTGTACCAGGAGTTGCTATTGTAGGAGTGTGTCTTTTGATATTTTGTTTAAATAGTTGTTGGCACGGCATGGAAATGCAATATGCCATTGAGGTGAACTTTGATTTGGGACAGATGAGGGTAAACAATTTGTTGTAGAACATCATGTGTGCCTTGTCCATATCGTCTAGCACCAAACCCAATATAGCTAACCATGTCTGTCCTAGCTTAAGTTTTATAGCTGGGCCCTCAGCCATTTCTCTCATAACATGATTGAGGTGTTTTTTTGTTTTTAGGTGGCACTGGAATCAACTAGACACCACCTCCTGCAACAACTATGGGGTACTTATTTATGACTGTTCCCAGTCCCCCCCCCCCCCCCTCTTTTAAAATAACAGTAGAATTTTCAACTGGACAGAATCTAGATTCTAGAAGCTTATTCACATGTCGGTTCTGTTTTTTGCCGGCATTACCCACCACACCAGCTGCCCCTGATTCATCTCAATATCATGCCTTACTAGTAACATCTGTGAGCATTTCTTTTGGCTTGCCTTTTGTAGCGAGGATGCTCTGTAGAGGTGCAAGAAGAGTATCGAGATGATGGCAAGTGCTCTAGGTTTGGAAGGCTTCTCGCGCATTGATGCATTTGTCAACGTGCGAAGCGGGGAGGTATGAATGCGAAATGTTGTGCTCAAATGAAGATGAAAAATTTTGTGGTAGTAAGTTTAGCCGCCTCGTTCTTAATATGATTGATGCTTGGCCCTGCATGCAGGTGCTGCTGATCGAAGTGAACACTGTACCTGGAATGACTCCATCCATCGTGCTGATCCACCAAGCTAGCTAAGGGCTGGGTCACAGAAAAACTGTATTATCTGCCCACTGTTTTTGTTGCTGTGGCAGCAGCAGCAAAACTTATCATGACAATAATGTGTGGTATGGTGGCAATCAATCGCAGGCACTCGCAGAGGAACCTCCCGTGTACCCTCACAAGTTTTTCCGCACTCTTCTGGATTTGGCGTTTACAAGGGCGAAATAGCTCAGTCAGCCATTTATTTATTTTACTTACTTGTACCGTGCATCGGTTTGATTCTCTGTATCAGTAAAGCAGACAACATTGTCATTGTGAGGAGGTGCTGTTAGTGTTAGGTGGTTGTTGAAACATTTGGTTGTCTTTACTTGACGTCAGCATTACTGAACCTAACAATTCGAGTGAGCGCGACATACGTGTGGCATTGCGGCAATATAAATCAAGGATGAAAAATATAAACATGTACTACTCTTGTGTTGCATAGGCTGGCATGCTTAGCTCGTGTTGCCATGTGTGCGGTCGTGCAGAGAAGAGCAGAGCAGAAGCAACTCCCCAGTCAAACCAAACAAAGAATCGGCCAGCTGCTGGCCCCAACCCAACAACCACCTCACCGACCGGAGCCCGTGGGGCTAGCAGCGACGGCCCGCGCGGCTGCGCTATCATTTCGACGCCGCTCGCTGCAAGCGCTGGGCGGTGCCGCGGTGATACCGATTCCAGATTCCACATTCCAGAACGCGCGTGATCAAAACCGTTGACACGTGAAACCTCCCTTAAGTTTCCAAGCCAAGATTATCACAACGCCGTTGGTTATTGAATATTGTGAGTGACTGGTACGACAATTACTACTAGTATTTTTTTTAATCTTTTTAAACACACACATGCTTACATATACGCACTAAGAGTCTCTTCGCTTGTCTTAAAAGTCATGACTAAAAATATTATTTGCTAATTTGTTATAAAAGAAAAATATTGTTGAATGACTGTTAAATTCGACAACTAAGCTCAAGCGAACAGGACCTTAGTGTACCTTATTTATGGACGGAGAACATATTGCTATGACTTAACAAAGTATAGTTAATGGAAAATACAAACATACTTGTACTAAGGTCTTGTTTGGCATAACTCAGCTTCACTAGTAAAGTTGTTTGTTTTACAAAAAAAAGCTTCTCATGAGCAACTTTTAGCTGAGCTGTTTTTGAAAAAGTTGTTTAGCAAAATAGCTTCATGCATAGATGAAAGAAAGACATGAGAGATAGAGCTAGACCCTGTTTAGCACAGCTCAACTTCACTAGTGAAGTTATCTTTTAGAAAAGAGTTTCATGAGCAACTTTCTACGTAAAGCTGAGCTGTTTGAAAAAGTTGTTTGGTAAAACAGTTTTTTAAGTTTCATCCTAGCTAATGTCTTTGTGAGAGAAGAACAAAAAATAGCTTCACTCATGAAGTTGTTTTGAAAAAGAGTATTCGACAAAAAAGACACTCCTTGTGAGGTATATGCCAAATAGACTCAGGCCTTGTTTAGTTCTAAAATTTTTTGCAAAATCGACACTGTAGCAATTTCGTCTGTATTTGACAAATATTGTCCAATCATAGACTAATTAGACTCAAAAGATTCGTCTCGTCAATTTCGACCAAACTGTGTAATTAGTTTTTATTTTCGTCTATATTTAATACTTCATGCATGCGTCTAAAGATTCGATGTGACAGGGAATCTGAAAAATTTTCTGGGAACTAAACAAGGCCTCATAGAATAAGCTATATTTTTTAGCTTTATACTAACTCATTTTGTGAGAGGAGAAGAAAAATAACTTCATTTCATAAAGTTGTTTTCGAAAAGAGTGTTTGATAAAAAAAACTCACTGTGTCAAACAGATCCTAAGTCAGGATCGTCTCAAGTTTTGGAATAGTGACTTTTACCTAACAGCTGACACAGACGTGTAAGGCCCCTCCAGTTTTTTTTAAAAAAATATGATGATGGGACCTAATTACTTTACAGAATCTTCTTTTAATTTTCTTGCGGGGTCTTTCATGTAGATCGGGTCTTGTTTACTTTCAAAATATTTTATAAAATGTGAATAGTACCAATTTTGTTTGTATTTAATAAATATTATCTAATTATGGACTAATTAGACTCAAAAGATTCGTCTTGTCAATTTTGACCAAACTGTGTAATTAGTTTTTATTTTCATATGTATTTAATACTTCATACATACGTCTAAAGATTCGATGTGATGGAGAATCTGAAAAATTTTACAAATTTTTTTAAACTAAACAAGGCCCTACTTGACCTTTAATTTCTAGCTGGTACATGCTAGTGAGATTAATTATGCAGTATCAGTCAGAGTGCACTTTGCTTTCCCACATCAAAAGGCAAAAACCAAAAAGAAACAAAGATGAGACGGGACAGGAAAAAGAGACAACGCATCCTCAGATTCACAAACAAATCAGAAACATCATCCGATCCACGCATGCATGCAATTGCAATTGGAGGACTATCATCTGACTGTGAGTGCCAGTATGTTATAATTTCTCCCACTATCCAAATTAAAAGTAAGAGTGTTGAGCTATAGTCAAACGACGAAGATACTGATCACATGATAGTCAACATCGTCTCTATGGCAAAAGTTAATAAGTTAGCCTAGCTACACAAAGACAAATTTACTTAGCTTGCTCTTTATTTCCAACGAACCCACCCACACTAGTGGTCGATCGCTTCCAACCAGGCGACCTAGTTAGTGACAGATCCATCTACGGTCGGTGCTTTCTGTCATTCTGTGTAGACCTCAAATATAATATTATATTCTTCCTGAAAAAATTACTTTGTTTTTTCATATTTTTTTATGCACGCATTCAACATTAGAATTATTGTGTGATGTATTGTCTTAGATTCTTCCTTATAACACTGAAAAAAATTGATTTGTTGTTTCATATCTTTTTATGCATGCATGCATTCAGCCATAGAATTTCATAATTATCATGATATCTTCCTTTTTTTCCAAAGTGCATTAGTAAAAAAATAAAGTAGTTCCAACTCAAGCAAAGTAATTGTGCAACACACGAGCATATATCTAGTTATATAAATAATTGCGTCTGACTCGATCAAATGACCCAAATAACAAAAGCATAGTTTAATCCCTTGAAATAATTTGCCCAACCTTTCCAGTCCGGCGATAGGCCACCATGTCGTGGCACAATCAAATAAAATAAAATAGCAACCAGCCCGAGCAAATCTAAGTATGACCAATAACAAAAGAATGGAGTTTAATCCCTTGGAATAATTTGCCCAGTGCAATCTGGCTTCCCCTCCGGTCGACAGTCCACACTATATAAAGCAAATAAAGCTTGACATGACACGGTCTTTTTTTCTCGAATACGTAAAAGATTTACTAATCTTTATACTTAAAAAGAATATGTTTTTGCAACGTATATAGACACGTTAGGGATGAAACAAATATACGAAAGACGTAGCCTTCCTAGTCTGATTACACATGACGATTACTTGTGGACTAAAGCTCCTAGGTGGTGCGCACCCGTCTCTATCCAAAGGTCGGCGATTTGCTTGATCTTTGCGAGTACTTGTGTGTTGGTGGCCGCTTCGTTGCGGAATAATCTTGTATTCCTTTCTTTCTATAGCTCCCATGCCACGAGCGCGAAGAGGATGTCAACACCCTTTCTCCACCGCTCCCACGGTCTTTCAAGTATAATTTAATCAATGATTTGTTTTATATTATATTGTTTATGATTATACAATTACAGTTATTGAATAGTCAATTCGATTACAAATTTAGCCATATCAAGTTTGTATTGCAAAGTTAGAAAAATCCTTTAATTTGTCAAAGATCATAAAGTTTGAATCGATATGTGTAGCCGTCTATTTTTGTGAAGAAGTGTACATTTCTTCCATTATGAAAATAAAATATAAAGTAAAATATCTCTCAAATCTACGTCTTAATTTCCAATGTAAGATATATATCATGAAAAAGTTGACATAAATTCTATAATATATTAATCACAAATATATCTTACGTATTTTATCGATGTGAAAAATGATAGTAAAGGTAATTAATCTATGTTAACTGAATGTAATAGATTTGTCCAAGGAAATTTTAATACCTATGTAAATTATGTATATCTATCTATAAAAAGCTAAAATTTCAGTCTGCCAATACCTTTCTATCCGCTCCTGCCTATCCCGCTCGGAATCAATGGCCTCAGTCTCGCTACAACCGCTGGTTGAAGAGTAAAAAGAAAATAGAATTTTTTTCTAGGGTTCTTAATGCAAAATCTTGTATTACGTTTTCGTGCGCTCCCAGAATCGTTCGCCTCGACCAACAACTTCAACACTTGTAGAAGAGCAAAAAGAAAATAGAATTATTTCTAGGGTTCGCAATGCAAAATCTACAAGGACCTAGGTGCAAAGTGTTTGTTCTATTAGTTTACTTTTCTTTTATTCTTTAATTTAGCTAAAAATTGATAATAAATGCATAGTAATTCATAGAAAAAAATAAAAATTACAAAACAAATTTTGTTCAGCTCCACATATGTAGATCCATGCAGTAAATAAAAAATAGGTGCAAAGTGTTTGTCCTATTAATTTACTTTTATTTTATTCTTTAATTTGGCTGAAAATTGATAAATGCGTAGTAATTCATAGAAAAATCTAAAAATTACAAAACAAATTTTGTTCAGCTCCACATATGTAGATCCATGCAGTAAACACAAAATATCACAAATTTTAGTACACTTTTTTGCTGGAGATGCTTGCCTATGCTTTTTAGTGTAAAATTGAAACTGTAGTTAATGTAAAATTGAAATTGTAGTTATCTTGCTCCAATTATTATAAAACATTTATGATAGTCTATTTAATGTGATGCTTGATTTGTGGTAAAAAATTTAGCACCATTCCTGCATATCTCAGTGATTTACTAATTTACCTAGATTTATGCTTGCTAAATAGTTTACAACCAATTTAAGTATGTAAAAATATAAAAAAGATGCCTTCACTACCTTTGCATAATGTGTTGTTATGTGTTCATAATCTACATACATTTAACTGATATATCATATTTTATAGAAATCAAATCTAAATAAAAAAAATAAAGCTACCAACAAACTTCTCATGTTTTAATATTATACTAAGGTATATTAAGAGATAATATTAGAGTAAGATAAAGTTTGCCTAATTTCTATTTTTACTAGCAAATATGACCGTGCGTTGCAATGGGAGAAAACATCAAATGACAATAGAAAATGAAGACATAATGGTACATATCTATTTATATTTATCTTTTTATAAAATTTAAATTATTAAATAAATATATCTCCAAGCTATATATTATTGTAAATATTTAATACCCTAGATGTCATGATTATCAATAAAATAAATTATATAATTTAAATTTTATAAAAAAGATAAATATAAATAGATATGTAATATTATGTCATCACTTTCTATGACCATTTGATGTTTTTCTCCTGTTGCAACGCACGAGTATATTTGTAATAAAATCCTAAAACGTGTGTTGGGCACTACTACAGAAATATTTAACCGTGACGGGTAAAAAGGCTTAACCGAGGCGGTTTTTGCAACCGCCTCAGACAAAAGGTCGCAGTTTTAATCAGGCCTTATCCGAGGCGGTTGCCTGCCCGTCTCGATAAATAAATCAGAAAAAATAAAAAAAGAAATAACCCGCTAGCGAGCCCACTGAGCCCATTAATGGGCCTGCCAAACCCAATGCCATTGTTGTCGTCACCCCATGCCTGATGCAACGCCACCGACGCCGTCGTGGAGCACCCGTACGTCACCGTAGAGCACCTATACGCCGCCGTGGATCCACCACCGAAGCACTCGACCTCGGCCAGCCCAGATTCGCCATCGAGGCACGCGGCTGGCTAGATCTGCCGCCGGGGTGCACGGACGCCATGGATCCACTGCTGGGGAGCTTGGAACCGCCGCCATGGGGCTTGGACGCCATGGATCCACCGCTGCGGAGCTTGGATCCTCCGCCGAGGAGCTTGGAGCCACCATCACCCACTGCTACTCCACCACCGTGCGCCACCCACCGGGGATTTGGGGGGGAAAAGAGCTAGGCACCAGGAGAGGAGGGCCACCGGGATGGGGAGGGGAACAGACGCCGCCGCCTGGAGGGCAAGAGAGGGTGTGCCGCCGGGAGAGTTAGGGAGGGGCCACGTCGGGGATCTGGGAGACGAAGAGGCTTGGGTGAGTGGAGAGGGAGAGAGACGCTGCGAGTTGAGATGGAGAGGCCGAGCTTATGGGAGAGGAACGATCTAGGGTTTCTAACTTCCTCACTTATTTATATATATAGTCATGTTTGTGATATCGGGCTGGTTGGGCTTGTCTTATTTCTAGATGGGCTGTCTGGGCCTCCATTTAACCGAAGCGGGCCTTGTAATGTGACCGTCACGGTTAATGTATTAACGAGGCGGTTGCATTATAATTCCCGCCTCGGTTAATACGCATTAACTGAGGCGGTTATATTAAAGTGCTCGTCTCGGTTAATAAATTTTAGAAGACGGTTTTTTGCAACCGCCTCGGTTAATAAAAAATGACCGTCTCGGTTAATCTATGGTATTAACCGAGACGGTTAGAAATTTTGCCCGCCTCCGAGTTATATTCTAAAACGCCTCGCAAAAGATTTTTTATAGTAGTGGGGGTAGCACAAATTTAGATGGATTAGTTTAAAATTAATTAAAATGTAGACCGGGTCGGCTCGTTCTTGTCTTGTCTTATCTTATCGATGAGATAAGCTGGGAGGCATATATTTCAATCGAATCATGACTGACGGATGATCGAGATTTCTTGTGCGTGTGAGTCTCTCTCTCTCAAGTCGTCTAAACACAACAGACGCATGCAATTGGCGCCTGTATATCGATCGATCGAGCTCTCCGGCCAGGCCAGCGACGGCCGGCCGGCAACATGTCTGTCGTTGTATATATCACACTTGTTATAATATCGGGTAGTAGCTTGTTTTCTTGGTAATCGGCCGACATAAATATAAGCTGACATGTTATCGTGCATGATACAGTTATTTAGTAATTACAGGAAGCTGGGAGTGATGATTTGATGAGACGGCGTATCAATCAATCGTTCCGGTTGCTCTCTGTCTGGACGTCATGCAAGACGCAACTTTCCTCCCACACCTATCTATATGTATCCCTCTGCCAAAAAATTATCTAGGTTCTAGATAAGTAATTATTTCTAAAGTCTGATGAAGTTTATGAAAAAAGTATCAACATTTATGTCGCTAATTAGATTTACTATGAAATAAATATATTTCCTAATTCATTTGACTTCTTGATAAGTGAAAAATATACTTGCTCCCTTTGGTTTTATTTTATAAGGCACAGTTTGGAACGTCATGGTCTCATTATCTGCACTTTGACTATTTATTTACTTTATATTATTTATTTATGCTTATAATATATAATTATTAGATGGGCTTACCAATTTAACCGTATAAAATTTGTATTTTATAAGCGCTAAAAATAGTAGCTAATTATTTATCAACGATTAAAATTCAAATCTTTATATGTGTGCGAGAAAGGAATGGAATTCTTTTTTTTCTGGACGGAAGCGTGTTGCTGTGGGCATCTATCGTGTTAATGTACGTTCTCGCTAGCTAGTCACCAACGTAACAGTACACTGCTTTTTTTTTTTTAGGAAACACAGTACACTGCTTTGGTCACTGCTGACTCATAATGTAAAATACACACAGGCATACTACAGCTATATAAAAAGAAAAGTGCACTAGCTGATGATGTTACGAATTGAAGCTACCGTACCCTTGGATCAGAGACAAATTCGAGATGGTATTGATGGCGAAATTTGGAAAGAGCTGCTACTAGTAGTTAACAACTAACCAAATATATAAAATCTGACAATATATTTACTCATCAAGTCCAGCTTTATTTGAAACTGAAATATATAAGGATGCATATGCAAGGCTGGCTAAAAAGAAACCACCGCTTGCCCTAGCTAGCTACAAAAATGTGTTAATGATATTAGTGTTTTTTTTTTGCAGTTTTGACATATATGTAAAACTGTGTTGTTTGAAACGGCGATGAACTTAGGCCTTGCTTAGAGCACTCCAAGAGAAGAGCTATCCATGTTATGTATTCTATATTTGGCTATTTTGGGAGAGAAAAGAGAGTCCAACAGCTATTGTATTTGGTTGCTAAAATAGCAAGTCATTTATCCCGAAGTTCTCGCATGGTAAATATAGCTTGCATGTCCCGCTAGCCATATGATTTGCCGTATAGAAAGACTGTTGGAGATTTTAATTTTTTTACATGATTTCCTATTTTAGAGGTTGGCTAAATCTTGAATTTAGCCGTCTATTTTTATCAACTCTCTTGGAGTTGCTCTTAGTTTCCCACCAAAAACTTTTTACCTATCACATTGAATCTTTCGACACATGCATGAAACATTAAATGTAGATAAAAAAACTAATTGCATAATTTGATTCTAAATTGCGAAACAAATCTTTTAAGCCTAATTAGTTCATGATTAGTTGTAATTGTTATGTGCTAATGATAGATTAATTAGGTTTAATAAATTTGTCTCTCGTAGTTTCCAGGCGAGCTATGTAATTTATTTTTTGATTAGTCTATGTTTAATACTTTAAATGTATACTGACATATTTGATATGATATCCAAAATTTTTCTTTTTCACGGACTTAGTAAAGCTAGCATAATGGCGAGCGGTTAGTAGGAGTACTAAGAGCATCTCCAAGAGACTCTCTATATTCTTACTAAATGCTAGGAATAGAGATTTTGATGAAAAATTACTCTCCAATAGCTTGTCTAAATGGTCATCTAAATATAGCCATTGTCTATTCCGGATTTTTCGCTAGCCAAATATAGAAGACAAGAATGACTCTCTAGAGTGCGCATGAGATTTAGCAAAACTGTTGGAGATTGAAAAGATATAGAAAATAATTTTTATGCAAATGACTTTCTAAATAATGATTTAAAGAGTAAGTAGGTTCCGGGGGATCGGGAATACGTTAGGACAAAACGAGTACTGGTCACTACTAACTGCTATTTTTAATGAATTTAGCAACCATCAACAGCAATTTGAAAGATATGCACGCAACTAATCACCTCATGCATGTAACAACTTATCGGATATGCACGCATATGTGTACAAATTACGACCGCGTACTTATTTACTCGATCGTATATATGAGATATGAGATGACGGTTGGTACATAAGAAGTCAAGAAGGATGATGCATGCATCATATGCAGATGTGTCCCATATGATTTGAGCAGTGATCCAATAGACATGAATGCATTATATTTCACGGGAGTTAGGCGTTTTGTTCATCCTAAAAACCAAAAACTTTTCAAATTTTCCCATCACATCAAATCTTACGACACATGCATAAAACATTAAATATAAATGAAAACAAAAACTAATTACACAGGTCTTGTTTAGTTTGCAAAAACTTTGGTTTTTGGCTACTGTAGCACTTTCGTTTTTATTTGACAAACATTGTCCAATCACGGAGTAACTAGGCTCAAAAGATTCATCTCACAAATTACAGGTAAACTGTGCAATTAGTTTTTATTTTCGTCTATATTTAATGCTCCATGCATACAATCAAAGATTCGATGTGACGGGGAATCTTGAAAATTTTTTGCGAACTAAACAAGGCCACAGTTTGCCTGTAAATCGTGAGACAAATCTTTTAAGCATAGTTACTCTATAATTGAACAATGTTTGTCAAATAAAAACAAAAATACTACATATCAAAATCCAAAACCTTTTGATCTAAACAAGGCCTTAGTATATACGCACGTACGTACGCATTGGATTCTGGCCCACAATAAGTAGTAGTATTTAGTCTTGCATTGATCGAAGCAAGAAAAGGAAAGGAAACCATAAACACTCTTGTCTAATCATACTATTTACGTACTGGCGGCTAACATGCATACATTTTCTTGTGTTGTGTGATGGAACCTATATACTCCGTATACTATATATTTAGCTATCACTTTGACACTTTGGAGATTTCGACTCTCGTGTTATTTTCGGCCGATCCATTAACATAATTATCGCTAGCTTTGAATGATAGGTGTGTGTTGTGTTCCCCATCAGCCCATGTACGCATGCACATCAAATTGCACTTGCGGAGGATCTGGACACCTTTGCAAGTTTGCATTGTCAACAAGGTATTGTATTGTCTGTCTCCGAATCGTTCATTCGTAAGCGTAAGGTGGTATAGTACGTGTGAGTGAGTACAAATAATTGTGCGTGTACTGTAGGCTTTCTTCATTATTCGATCTCTCCTAGAACTTGCTTGTTTGGCTGATAAACCATGACAAAAAATATTATTGACTAATTTATTGTAAGAAAAAACACTGCTGAATAACTGACAGATTCAGCTGATAAGTTTAAGCGAACAAGTTTAGAACCAGCAGTTATAGAGTATCACGTAGGTTCATGATTTCAATCGAATAGTTCAGACTTCAACTAGTAGTGATAGTCCACCTTTCATTGCCGGTTCGTGACATGAACCTATAATAATCACTATTTTATATGAAAAAATCATAACTTTTTTTATAAGATTTGATTAAAATAAATTTTATATCAAACCGTAGAGTATAAAGAGATCATATATATATATATATATATATATATATATATATATATATATATATATACACCAAAGTTGTAGGCAGTTAACAATTGTTTCATTTGATATTGTTGAGTGGCAAAATACAATATAAGATTCAAAAATGTGTAATTTAAAAATAACTTTAGTTACATAATTACATTTTGGCGTAGCTGCTAGTATGCGTGCTCACGGAAATGTAAATGTTGAGATCTCAAGTTCAAACTCGGTTCAACTGAGGATTAATAAAAAGATAATGCATGTTTACTCATGGAGAGTTCACCATCTAATCATACGGAATAAAATCAAATTCCAATAAGTTAGAAAGTTAGTGAGGGTACATGTATCTATTGTACGTACTTTCCTTTATTTCATTCAATAATGGTCAGAATTCACTATATTTACCCTGTTTAGTTTCGCACCCAAAAATTTTTTATCCATCCCATCAAATCTTTGAACACATACATGAAACAATAAATGTAGATAAAAAAAACTGATTACATAGTTTGGTTGAAAATCACGAGACGAATCTTTTAAGCCTAGTTAGTCAATGATTAGCTTTAAATGCTACAGTAACCCACATGTGCTAATCACAGATTAATTATGCTTAATAGATTTGTCTTGTAATTTTTAGACTAATTTGTATTTTTATTAGTTTATAAAAAACCCCTCCCGACATCCTTCCGACACATCCGATGTGACATCAAAAAATTTTCATCTCCAATTTAAATAGGGAGAGAGCACTCTATTCTATTCTATTCCGGGTAGTGGCTGATGCACTTGTGTTTAGGCCATGTTTAGTTCTTCACTTAAAAAATTTTCATCCATCCTATCGAATCTTTAAACACATGTATGGAACATTAAACATAGATAAAAAAATAAACTAATTACACAGTTTGGTTGAAAATCGTGAGACGAATCTTTTAAGCCTAGTTAGTCCATGATTAGCCTTAAGTGTTACAGTAATCCATATGTGCTAATGACATATTAATTATGCTTAATATATTTGTCTTGCAGTTTCTCGACGAGCTATGTAATTTGTTTTTTTATTACTTTATAAAAATCCCTCTCGACATCCTTTCGACACATCCGATGTGACACCAAAATTTTTTTCATCTCCAGTCTAAATAGGGCCTAGTACAGTGCAGTAGAGTAGTGTGTATTATATATAATCTGTGGGCAGGGCAGATGGAGAGGTGACGTGGTGTGAGTGATCAGGAATCCATCAAAATGCATGGTACATGCAGGGAGCCGGGGCAGGCCAGCTGGGATGCATCATGATGTCCATGTGGCTGCTGAGACATGCATGAGAGTGCACGGCATGATTCAGCTAGAGCTACTAGCTAGCTATAGTAGTGATCTATGATCGGAGGAGGCGTCGCCTCGCGTCGCGTCGCTATTGCAACAGCACATGCACAGCACTCGTTTAGTTCACAAAAATTTTCATTTTTGGCTACTGTAACACTTTCGTTTTTATTTGACAAACATTGTCTAATTATGGAGTAACTAGGCTTAAAAGATTCATCTCACAAATTATAAATAAATTATATAATTAGTTTTTATTTTTATCTATATTTAATACTCCATAATACGACTAAAGATTCGATATGACGAAGAATCTTGAAAATTTTTGCGAACTAAAGAAGGCCAGCCGTGTGTGTGTGAGCCGTCGTCGTAGCATACATCCATCCATCGATGAGCTAGCGGTGTGTGTGCTGTAGCTGTGTGCATGCATGGGCAAAGGAAGGAAGCTTCAGGGCAGCTTCCTCGTCTCTCTTGTCTCCTCCAGTCAACAGCTGACGACGCGGCCGGCCGGCGCGTCTGAAGAGGAGATATAGGTCTTGTTTAGTTCAAACTGAAAATCAAAAAGTTTTTAAAATTTTCTGTCACATCGAATCTTATGGCACATGTATGAAACATTAAATATAGACGAAAACAAAAACTAATTACACAGTTTAGCTGTAAATCACGAGATGAATCTTTTGATCCTAGTTAGTCTATGATGCTACAGTAACGAAAACTTTTTACTTTGTAGAGAGAGGGAGACACCATCGTCGTCCATGCCATCATGGGTTCTGATTGCGGCCGGCCGGGCATGCATGCATTGGCATTGCCCGCGCTCGCCGACGCGCCTCGCCTGTTAGCTACCTCCTCTCCATCGTCATTGTGGCCTCTCTCAGAATAGATCAGCTACTAGCTAGCGACTGACATGATGGTGCTGGATCGATCATTTGTTTTTTTTGGATTGACTACCGTAGTTTTTCATTTGTATTTGAGAATTATTATTTAACTATAAAACTAAATTTAAAAGATTTGTCTTACAAATTACAAATAAACTATATAATTAGTTATTTTTTAGTTTATATTTAATGCTCCAAATTCGATGTGACAAAAAAATTTATATGAATTCAAAGAAAACGACGACACAGGAGAGGAGAGGACAGGATGGGACACGGGCCGGGCCGGGACCTCCACCAGCCGGATGGCACTCCCCCGGGTGAGTTTGCCCTTGCCTTGCCGATCTGCATGCAATGCATGGTGGCGGTGAGCGGTGACCACCAGCAGGCCGGCTCCATCACACTCACACATGCTCTGCATGCATATAATCCAGGCATGATCGATCGATGACCAACAACCAAAGCAAATTATACATCCACATGCACCTCCGATCCTTCGATTCCGTCCTTGCATTTGCATGCATGCATCACGTTTTCACAGATCGTTATTAATTAATTGTTGGACAGCGCGCAGGCGCAGCTATCTCATGCTCATGCCTTCGACAGATCGATCGAGGGGACAACGTACTAGTACGTACGTACTACGCCCAGCAACTGCGTTAATTTGCTTGCAGAGAGCACGTGGCCCGTACGTGGAGTATATGCATGCATGTTGCATGCCCGCGCCTTCCGATCCCACTAACGCCAAATTATAACAGACTATGCCCATACTTCGACCAAATAGCTTCAGCTATAGATTCTATAGTTGAGCAACTTTTTTTTTTAGCTTCAGTTTACCAGGATTGAGAAATGTTTCGTAACACAACGAACTTCTCTTGGTGGCCAAAACTACAATTCTCTATAATGTCCTCCTAACTCTTTTTTTTTCTTTCTTTCCTTCCTTGTCTGTCCTGCTTGGCTGAAAGTACTATTTTGCTAATTTATTATAAAAGAAAAATATTATTGGCTAGCAAAAAATTAAAAGTACGGTTTATAAGACAAGCGAACGGAGCCCATTAAGTTCTTTCTATTTCTTCTCTCTCCGTCTTCTCTCCACCGCACAACCTCCCGCTCGGCTTCTTCATGCGGCGTGTGTCCCTTCACATGTTGTTTTTTACCCAACCTGTACTCGTACCGCGTCGGCGACTACCTTCGTCTGCACAACCAGGCCCCTCTCCTTGTGCCGCCCCTTTGAAGGCCGGGTGTAGAGGCATATGCCCCTCTCCTCCACGTGCTAGCATCTTCTTCCTGGCTTCACGCCCTCCTCGTGCTAGAGTTTGCTCCTTCCTGCGCCAGTATTCATCAATCTCTAGGGGCAATCTGGACCAAGGTCGTGTGTTGGGGCCAAGCGAGAGAGAGAGAGTTAGGTGAAGCTAGATCTATTCTATGCAAAAACAACTCAAATCATCAATTTTTGTCCGTAACTTCTCACACGAAGCAGTTTGGCGAAGAGCAATTGGTTGGGAACTACTCCTGTAGCAGCCCCTAAAGCTCTACTAAATGCCCTCATACACCTATAGACTCATCGCTAGCTATTCGTTGTAGCTCTACATACAAGCAACGAGGGCTGATTTGGTTCAGAGCCTCTAGACAAATTCATCTCCAGGCATCAATCTCAACCTCAAATGTTTAAAATTGCATGTATGAGATGAGTGTTTATGCCAGACAAGGTTGCCTGCCTTAGAATCAAACAAACCCTAAAGCTTTGAGCTCTTCACGCAACAAAATCTTCTTGAGCAATGTGTAATAGGAGCTTGCTCATGATGGTATGCATATCTCTTATATATGCGGGGCTAGATTAGCTGACCAGGGCGCCTAGCAAAATAGTTTTGTCCAATCGAAATAGAGTTTCTGATCCAAGAGGTGCATGGAGCTGCACTTTGACCTATTTGCCCTTGACGCTTTGGATGCCCACGCCCAAGAAATTAA
Source organism: Sorghum bicolor (assembly GCF_000003195.3). Classification (NCBI taxonomy): domain Eukaryota; kingdom Viridiplantae; phylum Streptophyta; class Magnoliopsida; order Poales; family Poaceae; genus Sorghum; species Sorghum bicolor. The sequence continues at coordinate 77,432,346 of NC_012871.2, forward strand.
TTGCGGCATGTGCAGGTAAAAAAAATGTACACATGTGGGGATTTGAACTCTGTCCACAAGGCTTAAAACACAACCACCTAACTAGTGAAGCCATAAACACCTATTTAATAAGGGCAAATATGGAAGAATATCCGCTAAATAATGACTCTTTGGTAAGCACAATGATGTTCTAAACGACAACTAATATGGTTATAGAGGGAGTATATATTGAGTCTAGACTTGACAGTGGTCTATGGAGCTATACTAATGTGTGTGAAAAACATACCGGAAGTTGCGAATCCTAGTGCTACTGCATGCATGCTTCTATGTACGAAGGATGCGGGGGAAAAAAGTAGGAAGCAACATTTGGCTGATTTGATTTCTTGAGGAGGTGGACAAAGTATTTAGCTTTTATATGTGTTGTGGAGAAGTTGACAAAGTATTGATTTGTACTATGTATGTACCAAGACAAGAAAGTAGGAAGCAGTTTGATGGTGTGGATCGGAACTGTGGATGAAGCGTGCGTGTGAAGTGGTGGACTAGTGTGTTACAATAGATTAATTTGTGGATAACACGTCAAGAAGCACCGTTAATTATAATAACAATATTTCTTGGGTGCTTTGAGGGCTTGTTTAGTTCACCCAAAAATCTAATTTTTTTTCAAGATTCTTCGTCATATTGAATGTTACGGCACATGCATGGAGCACTAAATATAGATGAAAATAAAAACTAATTATATAGTTTGTCTGTAAATTGCAATATGAATTTTTTAAGTCTAGTTACGAACAATGCTTGTCAAATAAAAACGAAAGTGTTACGATGTTGTTTCGCCTAAAAAAAATTTGAACGAAGAGTCGGCAGAGGTAGGTAGGAATAGCAAGACGCCTGGTCTGGTCGGCGCGTGAGCTCCGTCCTGCGCCTGAGACAGGGTGGAGTGCAGGTGCAGGTGCAGGTGCAGGTGCAGTGTCCCGTCCCGTATTGCGGGTTCCGGAGTCGGAAGGTTGCGGGTTCCGGAAGTTCCGGCAGAAGAAGCGTGTCCGTGTCCGTGCGGTGTGCCTATAAAAGGCACCTGCCTGCCTCTGCCTCCTCCCTCTGCCCTCTGCCTTGTGCCTTGTTTATCTATACACCCAATCCAATCCAATCCAATCCTCGAGTTGGTCCAAGTCCAACCCAACCACCGTCGTCTCGTCTGTCCTCGTCGCGTAATTCAGGGAGCTGGCGGCGTCTACTGCTTCTAAGCTGGAGAGAGCTGCACCAGTGCGCGGCGCCACCGCCGGAGAGGGCGACGAGATAGGCATCGATCCGGGGAACGAGACTCCGGAGCAGCGCAACAAGTTCCTCGTCCTCCGCCTCTACGAGGCGCTCAACGCCCGGGACCACGCCGCCGTGCAGTCGCTCCTCGCCCCCGACCTCGAGTGGTGGTTCCATGGCCCGCCCAAGCACCAGCACATGATGCGCCTCCTCACCGGCGGCGGCGGCAGCTCTGGAGGCTTCCGCTTCGTCCCGCGCTCCGTCGACGCGCTCGTCGCCCCCACCCCCACCACCTCCACCACCGTCATCGCCGAGGGCCACGAGGGGCGGTGCTACTGGGTGCACGCCTGGACCGTGGGCGCCGATGGGGTGATCACCCAGCTCCGCGAGTACTTCAACACCGACCTCACCGTCACACGCCTCGCCGCCGTCGCCGTCGCCGCCTCCGCCAAGTGCGTGTGGCAGAGCCGCCGCCCCGACAGCGCCACCAACTCGCTGCCGGGCCTCCTCCTCGCCCTCTGATCTCCAATCCATATCAGATCAGATCAGATCAGATCCATCACCCAAAGTCGTCGTCGTCGTCGTATATTATTGGAGTATTTTGGTTTGCGCCTTTTTCTTTTTCTTTCACTTTAATTTCGTCCTACTATATACTAGTGAGTCGTGAGTATCCATCCACCTACGTATTGTACGCCGCCGTCGATCTATGGCCACGTCGACGCGTTGCTTCTCGTGTCCTCCTGCTTTGTTCTACTGCAACCTACTACTAGTATTGTTCTACTCCAATAAAACATTATCATCACTATTGTGTTCTGTATATTATTGTCTGCTTAACTATTCATCGTACGTATATCTTGAATCTTGTACGATCCGTTTATTCTACATATCTTATTGTTATAAAATACATAATAATATTGCTATTGTATATTAATCTATTATTGCTTACTACTGCAAAAGTATATTAGGCCTTGTTTAGTTGGCAAAATTTTAGGTTTTTGGCTACCGTAGCACTTTCGTTTTTATTTGGAGTAACTAGGCTCCAAAAATTTATCTCACAAATTACAGGTAAACTGTGCAATTAATTTTTATTTTCGTCTATATTTAAAGCTTCATGCATGCGACCAAAGATTCGATGTGACTGGGAATCTTGAAAATTTTTACGAACTAAACATGGCCTTAGTTTCAATTGATTCTAATAAATCGGATCACATCAAACATGGACGATGCGACATCACTATATCAAACTTGACCCTGAATGCATGAATCCGCGAAGCAACAGTAGCAAAGTTAGGCTTGGTTACTTAATTACTTTAGTGAAAAGTTTTTAGTTGCTGTAGCACTTTCGTTTGTATTTTGTAATTATTGTTAATAATAGGCTAACTAGGTTTACATAATTCGTCTCGCAATTTATGATCAAATTATACAATTAATTATTTTTTATCTATATTTATTGTTTTATGCATGTACTGTAAAATTTGATATGATAAGAAATCTTAAAAAGTTTTTGAATTTTAAGTGTAACTAAACAAAGCCTTAATAAAACTAGTCGCCACATGCATCACATCTAATGGTTGTTACAGTTAAACGAACAATATTACCTTAGCAAGCAAGGTAAGTAACGTATAGTACGTAGTATATATGCGGGCCTGGATTTGAGCTTGGAAAAAGGTCACATTATTACTCGTCAAATCCTTCGGTTATGATCGATGATAGGTCTGCTCTGCTTTTAGTGATCCAACAACAACAACTTGATGATTTATTTAGCTCATAAATCATGGCAGAAAATATTATTCGCTAATTTATTATAAAAAATATTATTAATAACTAATAAATTCGATTGATAAGCTCAAACAAACATGCTATTAGCCTTGCAACTCGTCTAAGTCCCAAGTCCATGCCGCCACCATTTTTAATTTTCATAAAGTTAATTAATCTCTAAATCTAAAGTAAATTAAAAGGGCGAGAAAAGTTGACGGTGGGCAGGCGGGATGAGGATTTTAGCCGCCCGCCTATATCCCACATTCCTCATTTAAAACAAATACTTTCTCTGTCTCTCAACAAATTTACTTAAACTTCTTATGTTTGATCGAATTTATAAAAAAAGTTTATAATTAAATGAATATATTATAAAAAACATATTTTATGATGTAAGTCCTGGCTCTCTTTTTCTTTATAAAATTCGATCAAAATTAAAATACTAATTTAAGATAATATTTTATATTTGTTTATCAAGCAAACGTCCACTCCACACAGTCCACATTGTCCGCATAGCATAGATAGTAGGGCCTTGTTTAGTTCCAAAATATTTTACAAAATGGACACTGTAGTTTTTTCGTTTGTATTTGACAAATATTGTCCAATCATGGACTAACTAGGCTCAAAAGATTTGTCTCGTCAATTCCGACCAAATTGTGCAATTAGTTTTTATTTTTGTCTATATTTAGTACTTCATGCATGTGTCTAAAGATTCGATGTGACGGGGAATCTGAAAAATTTTGCAAAATTTTTTGGGAACTAAACAAGGCCTAGATGGGCTATCTGGTGACTCTGACTCTCGGCATCCATCCTTGTTTGCCTCTTGCACCTATACAGTAAAGCAAACTCTAATAATTTGGCTAAAATTAGTTATCAAATTATATTGTTTAGCCATTTTATAAAGTAAAAAACTTGTTAAAAAAAGAAATAAAAAATAATCTTACTATTTTACAAATAAGCCGGCCTCTGTGATTGGTTATATATATATAGCCACTAAAAATCCAAGAGTAGCTAGCTTTCTATTTTTGAAAATTATAAATTACACATATATTCGAGACTATTTTTTACTATATAAATTCTAAATTAACCTCCACAACAAAAATAACCTCCTATCCATTTCACACTAGAAGCCACAAACGTTTCCTTATCCAACTAGCATCTGAATCTGAATTCTTCAACCGGTAGGCGACTTGTATATCTAAAGCGTCTTTTTCTTTCTCTTTCTTATGTTACGCCATCATATATACAACTTGGCCCCCTTGGGCTCCAGGAACAAGTTCTTTCTGCTTTTCTTCTGCAATGTGTACTCTTTTCTTTTCTTCTTCCGCCAACGCGCACACACGCTATTTGGTCTCTCCTCCGCATCCTTGTGCAGATGGCAGACCATTACAAGTTACAACTAAAGCCTTAGGGGTTTTTTTTTTGGCCAACAAGTTCTTTACTTGGACACTTGGGTCACAGTCTAGTCCTCAAATTGAGTGTTATTAGTGTGTCTGGTCTTTTCCAAAAAAAAAAAAATTATAAAGCTGGGTGTGTGTTATCGTTATGTAGATGCCAGAAGTTTTTTAAGGTCTTTGTATCAACAATCAGCTCACGACCTTGACTTTAATAAAGCTTTCTTTGTTGGAAAAAAAAACCATGCCTACGCCGTTAACAGGGATTATTACTTAAGAGAGATCAGCATCAGGTTACATATATATAGAGTCCTGCGCGCGATATGGTGTTGGTGGCGCATAGCATAATCCATATCCATTTCCATCGATCGTATATATTCTTGTCAAAAGCTACTAGTATAGTAATTAAGCAAGCTCTCTCTTTTATTCATTCGCCTACCAGGGGCGACCAACCGATCGAGATAACATAGTGCACTCTGATACATAGTACGGGTTAACAAGATAGTACTGCTGAGTCGTAGTGAGTGAGTAGGCATCATCGGCATCTATGCTATATACAGTATATGCTCTGCTGCCGATTAGGAATATTTATTTATGTCTCTTCGTCGATGCTCATACTCTCAAGACTCAACGAATTAAGAGGACCACCACGACAGCGGCATGCATTAGGATCGATCGGAATCAGTGTTGGGAAAACAACGCATGTATCAGTTACACCTAGATACAAGAAAGATTTGTGGATATTTATCACTTTCCTATCTATTCTATTTTATACAAAATAAAAAACTTAAGACCTGTTTAGATTTCATGGGCTAACAACTACTCTTATGAAATTCATAAACTCGTGTGTTCCATGGGGACCTTATTTTTTAAAACATAAAGAGTTCACCATCTTCATGTAACAAATGCAATTATTAAGCCAGCTCTATCACCGTGTTCCCCAAAAGGCAATTCATTGGTAAGTATTTTGTCAAAGACAAGGACATTATATGGTAGAGAAACTGTTCAACTGAAGTGTCAGGATGAATGGATTCTGAGGTAGGGATTGCATGAATTGTCTGTCGACCCTTAACTTATTGCCGATCAACTCGATCATACCATCAAGCAGGATGTAGATAGCAAGAAATCCATCGAAGCTCTCACCCGTGAGGGACTTTGTTGGAGTGAGGATGTCGGCGGGTTGTCTTTGGTAGGCCAACAAGTCTAGGATGCCATCCTTGCTCGTCATATTAAGAGATGAACAACATGGAGTTAAAATAGATTAGGGTAGAAGAGAGGTAAACAGTAGATTAATTTTGATTCAATTGTGTTGATACCTCAACCGGTCATGATCCTCTTATATTGGGAGTGATTTAGTTGAACTCACAATGAAATCGCGTCAAAATATTACTCAATCTCGAACTAGAGGTTGCCAAGATTGGTTTAGCCTAGTTCTGCTAAGTGAATTCTTTTCGAGAGCATCATCCATACTTAAATCGGGTGCTCTATATATGGTTTTGACCATCTCGACGAGAGGAACACAATGGTGAAGTTCAATCTTCAATTTGGAGAAGTTTACAGAATCAGGTTAACCGGTTTGGAAATACGATTTAAGTCTATTTCTGCTGGATTGTTCTTTTTCAAAGTTGCATTTTCTTAATCCAGACTCCAAATTGAACTATCTTTATATGTTTTCTGATTGTCTCGAGAGAGGGAAACAACGGTGGAGTCTGTTCCGCATTTTGACAAATTACCAAAACCGGCTAAGCTAGCTAGTTTTGTTGTAGTTTCTGGACACAATCAGCCCTTTTGATAATTTTGGTCAACATTAACCTTCTTTAATTTGTGAAGAAGAAGTTTTAGCACCAGGTATGGTGTTGGTGGCGCATAGCATATATAATCCATCCATTCCATTGTCAAAAGCTAAGCTAAGCCAAGCTAACCTAGCTCTTTTATTCGCCTCGCCTAGGCGACCAACCGATATATATATATATATATATATATATATATATATATATAAAACATAGTGCACATCTCTGATATGTAATAACAAGACTACAAGAGTGATCGAGTATATATACTGAGTAGCTAGGCTTCGGCATCTATGCTATATATAGCATATGCTGCCGAATATATAGGAATATTATTTTTGTCTCCGATCCGCAGCTTGTTGATGCTGAGCATGCTGAAAGTGAAAGTGTTGTGTTGGGTTGGTTTTTGGTAATGCAGATAGAAGTGAGTCCCTGAATATGTGATATTGTGAGAGAGATTTGGTTTGAATATGAGTTGAATCAACACTGATCGATTGATTGATGTATGTATTAGCGGAAAACTGTGGCTGCGGCCACTCTCACACAGTCAAACACATGAGGAAAACAAGAAACAGTTAGCTAGCCAAAATGGGTGAGAGGTGCTTGGGATTTTTCGTTCATGACCATTATTATGAAAACAACAGCTTCTTGTTCCTTTTCCTTTTTCCTTGTGTGGTTATTAGTACTAGTCAGTCCTGGTATATGAAGGGGTATCAACGACCACGCACATCAGCAATTCTTGGCTTTTCTTTCGGATAACTTTTTTTCTTTTATCTTTTTTTTGAGGGGATGTCATCTCGTCTTTGCTGATGACATGCACCCAATGCAGGGAAGCCGCAGCAGCAGAGCAGAGCACGCAACAAGGAGGGGAGCGAGCAGGCCCGGCCCGGCACAACCACTCGTCCTTTTGCGTGGGCCTTGGTTGGGCGGGCCACGCCACACGGCCTCTCCAGCCTGGCCGCTGGCCCAACACCAACGGATTCCTTCTTGGTGTGGTAAGTGACGTTTTCATCGACAGCGAGGCGTCTAAGATGACTTCATCAATCTTGATATATGTCAGCACAATCTTTTGGAGGTTCTCATAGAGGTAGGGTTTACGTATGTATGTTCATAGCGGTGAGTATGTATATATATGCATGTTGAGCGTCTGCGTCTGTACTTGTGTAATTCAAAAAAAAACTTGGTTTATAGAAGATATTAACAATATTTATTTCTCCAAATAAATTTTATTATGTAAATAGATTCAACGATCTATCTACTGATATTAATTGTGTATAATAAATAAATAAACATTATTATATTGTATATATTTGATCAAAATTGAGTATGTTTAATTTCTCAAAAACGTGAATGCCAATTAAAAAGGGAGAGATGGAGTACGTACCACGTTAAGAAGCACTACACAAAAAGGTAGCGGAGCTGGATGGCATTATTTAATTTGTCACCTAATATATAACCTTGGTAATGATACGATCTTGTTGTGCACACAATCTGCATGCTCCATAAAGAAATGGAGGCGGCGACAGGAGGAGGTCGTCTTCACCGGATCACACACACGCATCGATCGATCTGCTGAGTGCTGACCCGATCGTCCACAACACAGTATATACATGATCTGCAACACCAGATCTTTGGCTTAATTTGCTGCCTGATGCCTTTCTGTAGGACACAATCTGCCTTTTATAAGGTGTGAACCAGTATTGTTGTTATTACATATATTTATTGCATTGGCACCAATAATTCAAACCAATTATATATTATAAGTAGTAAAAACAAGGTTATATATAGTATAGGCGTATCACTAGTAGGCAGGTTTGGACCATCATATCAGCAGTTGGAGATTATATTTGCTATAGAGATCATCATGCATTATCGTCTCTGTATGTAATCTGTAGCAGGTTTATGTGCAGCTCTAACGTCGCACATTGATCGGTCGGTCCATGCATACTTGTTCGTTTGGCTGATAAGTCATGGCAGAAAGTACTGTTGACTGATTTATTGTGAGAGAAAAACACTGCTGAATGACTGAGAGATTCGGAGTATATACATATAATAAATAAATGTGAATGTTATTGGAAGATAGACTCTAGAAAAGAACCAGAAAGGACATCATAAATTCCATTGTTCAAACCTTTGATCTCCGAGGGACCCTCTATTGATATTGTCAAATTAATTATTGATTGATCAAAGGGGAGGCAGATGCAGCATGTCATTGGATGCATTTCCCTGACAGCCCAGGTGCCAAAAAAACATGAGGTGAGCAAGAAGCAACCAAGTAGATAAAAGAAAAAACACTAGATGGGCTTAGTTTGCACAAGAAATTTGGCACGGCCCAGAGATCAAAACCATATAGAAAACAATGACTCCACGAGTCCAATGGGCCAAGGCCTAAGAGTGAATAAATTGATTTCTACAAACTTAAACATATAGGTGTTTCTTGATCTACACTGCAAACTCATAAATTAACTAGCATTTTATGTACTCAAAATTTTTCTAGTGTGTTCTACTGACATAACCCATAAAAAGTTTTGTAACCTAGAGCTAATTCTATAAAGTAGCATTTTCTAATCTAGAAAAGAAAAATGCCACACAAGACAAACACAATGTTGAAGCATAAATGTTGTAAGTAAAGAGATAGTCAAGAGACGGCAAACTCAGAGAGATGAGGCAATTATTTTCCCATTGTATCAGTTGCCAAATTCAATCTTTACCATATTAGAGGTCCACCGAGGTACACTCACAATCATCAAAACTTCCCCCAATCATGGCGTTGAGCTTTTTAAAAAGGTTTGTGCAACCAAGACAAGTGTCACAAGCTACAAAGGCTCACCGTCACTCGACTTTTCTGGTCACATTAGTGTCATCCCACTAGAGCTTCTCCACCAAGGAGGGTGTCTTCTTGTTCCTTGTGCACCAAAGTGCCACCACTCCTTAGGATTGACATCGCTAGAAGGCCATCAAAACATCAATTGATTTGTCTCACCAAGATAAAAAGGCACACAAGCTCAATCTCTCAACATCTCAAGCTACAAGGCCTACACCGCACAAGGATGAACACTAAGCTCTATCCTGTGGCTTGGATGTGATTGATATGTGCTTGAGTGGTGGATGGAGTTATCATATTCTTGCAATAGCTTCAACAGTCTCTAACAACAATGAAATGGATAACAAATTGCATACATATATATATAGCCTCCCAAAAGCACCTAACCACCGGACTTGATTTCTGCATTTGCGGTGAACACTGAATGATCTGGTGGCCCCTAAAACTTCCATCGGATCATCCGATCGTTGCCCGCTTAATTGACCACGATGACTCCTTCAATGACACTAGGATTCGTCTAAAACATTTTTACTTGCATGTTAGTCCAAGTGATTGGGTTCGATATAAATCATCAACATATATAGACATATGACTCTTACAAAACCATCCTTCGTCTTTGCTTGAAATGCAAGCATTTGACTATCAGATTGTCCTACGTGCACTAGCTCATCTATGGACCAACAGACTTTGAAATTGACGAGGTGAACACACAAACACCTTGTTGGGGTTCGATTAGGAGAATCTGTTCTTCTCTTTTAATATATATGTGTGACATGCTCTTGGCATTGGCTTTTCGAGAGAGAGAAAAGATTATGAGAATCAATTGATAGATGTGTGTCAATCAGCAAGACATGCATATATAATACCACTTTCCATTACAATAAATGACGATTTAGAGATGATTTAATTAACTCACCCAATCAAAATTTGATTGGACGCTAAGTGTCAAATTTTGGATATATATCGACACGCTATAGGCATATATAGATAGGAGTGAAATATATACCGGCAGGTCTCTGTAGTAATTTTTTGGTCACATGGTATGTGAAAATGTGGTTGCAAATTATTAAGATGCATTGCATGATAAGGTGAACATTTGAGTACGAGCTTATTGTTAGTATACGAGTACTGAAATAGCAGTTGAGCTAACAGCACAATTATATATGCATATATATGTAATCGTTGCTTGGAAGAATCTATACGGATGGTAGATTCGGAGAGCGCGTAGTAGACGTGCAGTGCATGCATGCATGTTTTGGTTGGCCTATTCTGTTTCGATCTGCCCGTACGTACGTGGTTGTTGGTACGCAGAGGCAGGCTGGCAATAAGTCACACGATTGAGCAATATTTGTAGGTGTAGGTGTAGCTGTAGGTACAGTCATGTGATCTATCTAGTATTCTAGTGAGACGTGCTTGTATATATTTTGTCATGATGTAATGATTTCTTTCTTTCATTGAAAACAACACATCAGGAAATAAGGGATCCAACGTAACAATTATATGCATTGCCAGATTTATATATCGTTTTGATTAATTTCCCATGCCAAATTCTATAGGCTTATACTGGTAGGTAAAAAAAATATATATACAAATTTCAGGTGTATGGATGTTTTGAAAGTTTCAGCCAACAATTTTGTGCAATCAACTAGTAAAATTAAAAAAGAAAGTTTTTTTTTCTATAGTGAAAACAATAACAAAATCGCATGTTGTCTGAACAATAAAACAATCAAGCACCTGATCGAGTCGAGATATATAATACAAGAAGTGAAAAAAAAATAATGCTGATCTAAGCAGTAAGCACCATCTATCGGTAAGGAAGAAATTAAGCAAAGTTTACGGAAGTAGTGAAGGGTACGACGGAGTACAATAATTGTGTTGTACGTATTATATACATGTCCGCGCGCGTAGTAAAAGTTGCCATAAGGATACGCAACATCCTCTTGGATCCGCTAGCTCTCTTCCGAGCAGATGGAGCAGCTATCTAACCGCAGCCGGCCGGTGGAGCTAGCTGCTGGAGGCACAAGAAGGTAGCAGTGCAGCCGGCCGGCCGGAGCGGTCGAGAGCTAATCGAGTGAGCTCCAGCAGTGGCGGCAATATAATGGGTCTGTCGTCAAGGTGCGGATGCCGGTGCGAATGCGTCACCAGCACCACCCACGGCGACGTCGTCCGCAACCGCAGCAACCGTAACAACAACGATGCCCCCGACGCGGTCCTCGAGGGCCTCGCCATGGCCGGCCTCGTCGCCATCCTCCGCCAGCTCGGAGACCTCGCAGAGTGCGTACTAGCTAGTACGTAGTTGTTATCTCCACTCCAGTAATAATACATACTGAGCTGAGACTGAGAGATGTGCAGGCTTGCCGCGGAGGTGTTCGACGACATGCAACACCAAGTGATGGCCGCGTCGGCGCGAGGGCGACGACTCGCCGTGAGAGCCAAGCGGCTGCTGGAGACCGACCTCTACCTGCCTCCGACGACGTCCACCCACAACTCTGCCGCCGCTGCTCTCAGTCTCACCATCGCCACCTCCAGCTCCGGTACGAATTGAACACGCGCATGCATTTCACTCCCCACTGACAAGTGACGACACCGCTCACGGCGTATGCAATCTGCGGTGGTGCAGGCCGTCTCGGCTGCCGCGCGCATCCCAGAAGAGGAGGAGGAGGAGGAGGAGGAGGAGGCACGCCGCCGATCATGATGCCGCGTCTCGTCGTCCAACGTATCAGGCGCTGTCGCGGGCCTCCCAGGCTGTCACTCCTTGACAAGTATGCATGCATATCATATCATGGATCGATACGAGACGAGACGATGATGCTCATCTTCACTCTCACTGGCACTGCTACTCCTGTGCTGCCTGCTACTCCTCATCCAAGCCAAGCATCTTGGTGTTGCATTAATTGCAGGTTTGATGCTGCTGGCGATGGAGCGTGCCTCAAGAGGTACACCGATCCCTCCTTCTTCTTCAGGACTCATTCTGCCAGGCTTGAGCAAGGCACGCTCGGAGTCAGAGCAAACCGCGGGCCATATCTGAAATCCATGTCCATGGTAATCAAATCGAATCCAATCCAATCCTTGTTCTCACTCAATTGTTCACCTTGAGTTCGATTCAGTATTGCTCTTTTTTGTTTGTTTGTTTGTTTCTGGCAGGAAACCAGCAGACCCAAGTTTCAGACTGCATTTAACTCTGAACCTCCGGAGTCAGCCGACACTGTCACTGACTGCAAGTAACACTTCTCTCTCTGTGTGTCAAAGCCAGCCCCCCCTTCCTTCCAAAGTTACTTTAGTGTTCTTCTCTTCTTATACATTTGTTGTGCGCGGCTTGGCTTCTCAGATCAGAATCAGAAACAGAAAGAGATGCATCCGAAGCGCCGTCACCTGGCTTCCTCTCCATGCTCCGACAGCTGAAGCAGCATCGGCATCGGCATCGGCAGGCAGCAGGTGCCGGGTCCCTCTTCCGAGTGCAGCAAACAGTTGACAGGGTCCAGTCTTCACCTCAACTCGACATGGAAAAGAAGCTGCAAGGCAGCGGCACAGCGCAGCCCAGCCCCAGCCCCAGCGAGCTCGAGAGGACGAGCTCTTTCGAGGCATGGCTCTCTCCAGATGCTCGCCGCTTTCCTACTACTGCTGCTGCTGCTGCTACTCATCATCACGAGCACGAAGAAATCATCACACAGGAACCACCCCATCCCCATGGTGCTAGTGCTACTGCCTGTAGTGGATCCGTCAGTGATGTTGTTACCACATCAATTGGTGCTGCTCTTAGCAGCAGTACCATGCTGAAGGCGAAGCAGAATTCAGCAGACGCAGAAATACCCTGCAGCAAAAGTTCGAGGAGGTACAAAGACAGCGTTGAGATGATCGCCTCAAGAGTCAGCAGCTTGCCGAGGAAGCTCTTCATCAACATCAAGCATCACAACGACTGCTCGCGCTCTGATAGGGCAGGTACTACTAACCTCCGGATTAGCCAAGCCACAGGCACTGGGGATTGCAGCCCTGAACTTGAAGCCATCCCCACCCCAAGAGAGGCTTTTCTGCCAACACTGGTTCATTCTGATCCAGTATATTCGAGTATGCATAGCCTGCTTCTGCCTGAAAATGACAAGTGCTACTCCTATTTGCAGCACCATGAAAGCATACCTTGTAATGTATCAGTAGATGCAGAGAGACATCACCAACAGGAAGACCCTTCCACGGATCGATGCAGTAACAGTAACAGTAACAGCAGCACTCCTGAAACATGTACGACACCTGACTCCAGGAACCTGCTGTTGCCAGGAAGTCTTGTTCTGAAGCGAGCTAGTGCTTTGCCTGAGAATCCTTGTTCTGAAGATGCCAAACTAGATACAACACCGCCACTTCCGCCTATTCCACCCATGCAGTGGCTGTCAGAAAGAGTCCATACAGGGACTCGGACTCGAGCCCCATCTCCTAAACACAGAGCGCTTTGGAAAAAATCACTGGAGGTTACTGAAATGATTCAGGCAATAAGACAGGCGCATAGCCATAGCATCCAGACTTCACCGGTGGATACGGAAGAAACGTTGGTTTCTAATGAGCATACTAGTGCCAATGCCTCTCATAGAGATGAAATGAAATGTTCTGAATCTGAAGAAACGGGGCATCCACAGCCATTCCGAGCCCGAGAAGATGCTGTGCAGGCTTCAGAAGGCAATGTTCTCAAGGCTGGAGAGTTCCCTGTGCCTGCAATACTTTCAGACGAGGCCGGGTCTGAGATATACCTACGGACGCAGGCACAAGCAGACACATGTTTCCAACAACAAGGCAGACAGCAATTTGGTAGCAGTGGACATTCTGATCATGGTTCAACAGAGAAACGAAGCGAAGAGCACGAGGATCTGCAGAACGAGAGTGTGTTCTTCTCTGCGGTACAAGAGCTAGCGAACATGTCCCCTCCTCCTTCAGTGCCAAGGCCCAAATATCCACTGCTTGATGCTGGATCTCACGGCAGGATCATGGTATTTTTATTTTCCATGTTGTTGCGTCTTCTTTCACTTAAGGCAGGGCACCTTGACATGAACATTCATATTCTGGAATAATAACAGTGACCCAACTTTTCATGTGTTTAATTAACGAAAGTGGATGCGTACTACATGAAGCTCACAACAAAGACTCTTGTCATTTGCATTGCAGCTACGAAATGGTCCAAGCCCGATCCATCCTTCAAGAAACATTTTGGACAGCAGGAGTTTACTGATAAAGCAGATAAAAGACATTGCAATGGACGGCAATCCTGTCAGTACCACGTACATTCTCATTTCCTGCATGAAACTCGATGATCACATGGTTTTGGTTGTCCTGACAAAGTTGAAATTATATATACTGCCTGGTGGTTGCAGTCTTTCAAACTGAAATCAGTTTCTGGAGCGAGCTCTCCTCAGTCTTCTGTGACCGGGAGTCCTACCAACTCTAAGGTGGCAACCATTCTGCAGAGATTAGATGACATTCGTAAGGTAACTAAATAATGATTATTTCAACAACATGTCCTGGTTGATTCAAACAAGATCGTTTCTTCAAGTTTTTTTTGTCCTTTTTAGAAGAATAACAAGATAATCTTGTGATCAACTAGTGAATTGAACATGGCTCTAGTCTAATATGACTGCCACTTGTAAATGAAGCAGGCTCACGCAAACAACAATGAGGTTCACAGTGAGGAAAGCTGGAGCGATGGCAGTGAATGAATGATTTATTGTATCCCCTGTGATGGATAGTAACATTGGGTGATGCAGCTGCAGAAGCCCTGCCCCTGCATACTTACAAATATGGATCCCATATATATTTTATTAAATTAAATTCTTCTATGCGAACAACAGTTGAGATGGCCGAGTTGGTCTAAGGCGCCAGATTAAGGTTCTGGTCCGAAAGGGCGTGGGTTCAAATCCCACTCTCAACATTTTTTTTCCTTTTCCTGTTTTTAAGCTACTCTCCCGAAAGGGCGTGGGTTCAAATCCCACTCTCAACATTTTTTTTCCTTTTCCTGTTTTTAAGCTACTCTTTATTCTTCTAATTGTTTGTAGATTTTTTTTTCCTTTTCCTGTTTTTAATCTACTCTTTGTTCTTCTAATTGTTTGTAGAATTTTTTTCCTTTTTCCTGTTTTTAAGCTACTCTTTGTTCTTCTAATTGTTTGTAGAATTTTTTTTTCTTTTTCCTGTTTTAAAGCTACTCTTTGTTCTTTTAATTCTAATTGTTTGTAGAATTTTTTTTCTTTTTCCTGTTTTTAAGCTACTCTTTGTTCTTCTATTCTAATTGTTTGTAGAATTTTTTTTCTTTTTCCTGTTTTTAAGCTACTCTTTGTTCTTTTAATTGTTTGTAGAAAATTGCTGAGGCTTGTAGTTATAGGTTGCCTTTTTTCCTGTCTTGATCTACTCCTGTTCTTGTATTGTTTGTAGATGTAGAGAATTAAGAGGCTTAAACATTTCAACACACATGTTTTTTTTCGCTGTTTTAAGCTACTCTTCTTATATTGTTTGTAGAGAATTGTTGAGGCTTAGGCCCTGTTTAGTTTCCCACCCAAAAATTTTTCATCCATCCCATCGAATCTTTGGACACATGCATGAAACATTAAATGTAGATAAAAAAATAA